>NW_017963652.1:312378-316883 GCF_001661405.1 Williopsis jadinii
AAGTAAAAGAACGTTGTATCTATGGTGTTAATACATAAGCGAAGAGTTGTGGAATATTCAATAACAAGCCTATCTTATTCACGAAAGCTAACACGTATATCATTTACAGATGTTTATAGGGAGCTTCGATGTTCAAACCAATATTCACCAATAGTATTCTATCTAAAATCAAGCACTGTGCATGTATTTTGCATAGCACTTACCAAAACCACAAAGGAAGTGAACCTACAAATGATGCAATGCTAGCTTCCATGGATTATAACGTTAGTAGGCCGTGAGAAACAGATCATGACCCTGATAACGGGACTGCAATTTCCGAAAATGTAGCTGTGAGTAACATCTGAGTCTCATCTATTCGCCTATTAGAGTTTATTATCATGTACGCCAGTGTTAAGGTTGTGCGTTTGCATGCAACCTATAAATGAGAAAATAAATAAAGGTCGTAGTCTTCCACATGGATGGCTTGTCGTATCAACCAAAAGCTGGACAAATACACACCCATACTTGTAGAGCAGTAATAGTTTGAGTGCATATAGTAGGAGGCTATGCAGCAAGTCCTGTCCCACTTCTTAGTGGCTGATTTAAACTACAAATAAACCTTGAAATCTGCTTTACATGCTGAGTTTTGAGATTCCCAAGCGGTATAGATGGTTAAAACATGTGGTGCCGCAGATCAATATTCCCACTCTTAATGCTGTCTATTGGTCTAATTGATCATATTAGCAGTTGAACATTATGCTTGATCTTAATTAAAAGGATCAATTCTGAATACAAGATACTGATTCTGCACTTAAACCTGTCTTCTCAGTAAAGGTTTAGACTTTGTAACGCACAATACTGCTCCAAGTGTAAAGCAGAATTATAACAGAAGTCTACGTAGAGTTGCATCTATGTCCATGAATGTTGTCAATGAGACGTATTCGTACCTGATACCTACATCTTTATGTGATTTTGATGGTCTTGTCTCGGTCTTATCAATCTAGTCAATGTGTTTCTTGGACAAGTGTCGGTATCGGTGTTATTCTCACCCTATACTCTTCCAAACATAATCATGAGAGTGTAATAGGCATACCTTTCCCGGGCTCCAGGTTCAAAATCAGCACTTCAGGAACAGTACGATCAACACAGCATGTTTCAATTCACTTCTATTTGATTGCAGCTTATTACATTAGGTACTTGAAACACAGTGCGACAAAAGATCCAGAACTGAGATGTTGTAGTTATTATATCCATTGTGGTCCACTTGAGTGCCCTTCTATTGAAAATGGACATCACTGGGGAGGAAACTAGTGACTGCTGCTTAAAATTACATGGTAACATCAACAGTTGTATACTTCACCGTGCTATAATGAAAAAGAGATTAAAGGATCAAATGGATTAGGAATTTGTCTAAGTACACTATATCATTGGAAATTTTTGACAGTTCAAGTGAAAGATCATCCTGTGATCAAAGAATCATGAAGACAAGAGTAGCAAGTCCAGATAATGACAAGAAAGAAATCTGACCAGCCATATTAGAAGAGGTCGTTGCGGCAGAACTTGAAGCTGTTGCAGAGGAACCTGAAGTTGCAGATCCTGATGACGCAGAGGAGACACTTGCGGAAGATCTTCTAGTAGAAGAACCGGATTGGGCGGAGTTGGTGGAATCAGAAATTCCGTCAGAACTTTGAATCCCTTGGGCTTCGCTGGTGACCTGTTGTGAATCAACAGCTGATACAGATCCAGCCACTGTCATTGTTAATTTTGTAGTACGAGTTGCGCCATCGCTCTCAGTTGGACCAGCAGAGCCGATGATTTCAACGTCATCGTCACTGTTATCCAAATTAACTGGAGCCATTTGGACTTGAAGACCATCCAAATCGTAGACAACATAAACGCTTCTGAGGAAAGTGTCACCAAGAATACAACGGCTAGATCCAGATGTAACAATTGCACAGTTTTGGTTAGAACTATCGACTGCAACCAGGAATTCCTCCAGTGGGATTTGGATGTCAATGGAGTCGAAGGAGAAAGTGAAATTGACACCGCTACTCGAAGTTGGACAGTTCATGACATAATATCCAATGCTGCTGTAATACGTTGCACCAAGAGCGTCGGCAATGTTACTGACGGCACTCTGTGGGAGGTAGGTGAAAGAAGTACCTGAATCCAAAAGACAACTCTGAGAATCAGAGAGCACACTAACATCAGTTTCACCATCAGAGAGAGAAAGGTTGTTAAGGCTAACGTCAAAGGTAATTGGCTGAGCTACTCCTTGGCTCTTGTAGTAGTTCAATAATGGGATTGTAGCCAAGTCACCGGAGTATCTTGAATGATCGATACCACCAAAGAGAGTAACACCTTCTGCGGTTTCAGAGTTCATCCACATGGAATACAAGGTTGTTTCTATGAGACCAGCTTGCTTCAGAGCTGAAGGGTAGTTTTGATATTGGAATGGACCACCGTAACCTTTCATGAATGAACTTGTTGAAGCCTCATTGCCCTCAAATCCAATACCAAACACTGGAACACTCGAGTTCGAGGTGTTTGCAACGGCAAATGTAAATCCATCCAGCGTAGCATTACCAAATGAAACGACAGAAGTGCCGTAATAGCCAATGGCATAGGTCAAATCACCGTACTGAATCAAAAACAGTTGATCATCTGTGCTCCACTGTTGAGTTTCAGTGTCAAAGACACCATAAGATTGACAGTCAATAGTTGCCTGGGAACGTGGAACAGAGGTTGAGAAGGCTCTCTTTTCCAGAGTTGGAGAACCAGTCAAGTCAAAGTCCTCGGGTTTAATACCGAGGAGCCTCTCCTTGCCGATGAATTCTGGATCGGTATCAAAGATTCTCTCTTTGAAATCTTCCGGTGACACATCATGAAGTCTCTCCTTTCCAATGAACTCAGGAGAAGGATCGTGCAGTCTCTCCTTGAAATCATCGGGATTAACACCATGTAGTCTCTCCTTCAGATCATCAGGTGTGATACCTTCAATTCGCTCTTTGAAATCAGCAGGGTCAACACCGTGTAATCTCTCATCAATCAACTGCTTTGGAGCACCAAATAGCCTCTCTTTACTTGACCCACCAGACCCGGAACTGGAGCTGTAACCACTATTGGACGAACAGTACGGGTTCGTAGAACCGTAGACCCACAAATCACTGGAGCCGGTATCCAGCAGCACACTGTACTCAGCGCCGGAAATTGTGATGTTCGCAGCGTAGAACACTTGCTCATCTTCAATGTTGGCTCTCACTATACCACCGTCTCTTTTGCCAAATGACCTCTTCTGAGCACTGTTGAAGTCTCTTCCCCTAAGAATGTCGAAGCTCACGTGGACCTGGCCAAGCGCAACAGATGCACCTGCACAACCAGCAATAATACTCGATAACTTCATAGCTATGCCTACTGCCTGGATAAATGTATTGGCTTCTCTAAGTAAACCAAAAATGACAGAGCAGTACAACGGTGGCCGAGGAAAATGATGAGCTAATCCTTTATATAAGTCGCAGTTTCAAACTTCAAGCACACACGCTTTTCTGAAAAAGGCTGAGCAGTTGACAACTTCTATGACTTTGTTCGTTGCTCCCTGCTTTTTTCGTCCCGTGCCCGTGGAAATTTCAACCGTGTTGCCAGAGTTAAATTTATCCTCCCCTAGGGTGCATTGCTAGGGGCACAGGCTGGGGGCACAGGCTGGGGGCACAGGCTGGAAAGAACAGCCCGTAGAAGGGAAACAGGGAGAAATGACCCCCGTGGGCAGCAGCCAATGCGCTTTAATGCGGGAGGAAAGCACCACGATTGCGGCCAATTGGACACTGAAACACCCCTTTTTGTGTGCTAGGAGTTGGTCTGCGAGTCATCAACAGAACGCACTGGAAGGTGTACTGGTTTCCATTGTAGAGACACAGTCCTCTTGCAGTGTCAATTGTATTGATTCGACCGTGGACTCGACGAGTTAGAACGCACGTGCCAGTTGTTGAGGTATCTTTGTTAAACTAATCTATATATATAGCAGAAAGGCCATTGCATCATCGCCAAGATGAGAGGCGTGGTGGTGGTAGGTGTGAAAAGTTCTGACCAGCTTTTAGCTGGGCGGAAATGGGCTGTAAAAGTTGTAATACAATGACCCATCTCTCTAATTAAGCCTCACGGCAGGGGTTCAGAAGCGTGACATGACTCTGCAGACAAGTTAACTAAGCCGGGCTCACCTGTTCGTAACCTCCTTGGAATTGGGCTCCAATGAGCAGTCTCCTGTTTAGACCTCATCGCACATGGCATCAACTGTGCATTTTTGCTCATCAAGTGAAGATTGACTGCTCAAATCTACCACCGTCGGTGAAATTCCCGTAGTTACTTACATGCGGACGGAACCGGAAGTACCCATCAGATCTCCTCCGGACCACACGTTGACGAGATTGGACATCCGAACACCACCGTCGCGGAGATGTATTTCCCTTAGACTAGCATGAAACAAATAAGTGCATTTAACAAGAGGTTGTAGTAATTAGAGTGATGTTGGT
>NW_017963652.1:318638-572257 GCF_001661405.1 Williopsis jadinii
TTCTTGTAATGCTACTGTTGTTAACAAACCATTCCAAGAGACTGTGGCTGTAAGTGTCTCGTTGTTGAAGCCACCACTTGGTGTCTTCGCAGCTTCAAGAACTTCGATTTCGGCAGTATCATTGTTGTTGTTCACTGGTGCAACTCTAAGCTGGAGTCCTTCGAGATCAAACACAACGTAAACCTCTTGCAAAAAGACATCTCCCAAGATATAATTGACTCCTTTAGTTCCAGCAAAGATGTTGAGTGCACACTCTTTATGCGACGAGTCAGTTGCGACCAAGAACGTCTCGAGTGGGATATCGACTTTTAGACCATCAAAGTTGAAGCCAAATGTTATGTTCGTGCTCTGTTCTGGGCAGCGAACAAGATATTGACCCCAGCTGTCTGAATAAGTAGCTTTCAGAGCCTCAGCTATATTTTCAACGGCATTCGGTGGTAAGTAAACTTCTGAGGTTCCCGAGTCGAACAAGACACTGGTGGTATTAGACAACACTTCAATCTCAACCTCACCATCGTTTATGTCAATGGAGTTAAGATTCACATTGAATGTGCTAGGCTGAGACAT
Organism: Williopsis jadinii; assembly: GCF_001661405.1. Taxonomy (NCBI): domain Eukaryota; kingdom Fungi; phylum Ascomycota; class Saccharomycetes; order Phaffomycetales; family Wickerhamomycetaceae; genus Williopsis; species Williopsis jadinii. The sequence goes on from NW_017963652.1 coordinate 319,206, forward strand.
GTTCTGGCCAGCTACAAGTGGAAGAGTGACAAGTTCCCCTTCGTACTTTGAATGATCAATTCCTCCGAAAAGAATGTAACCTTCAGCATTTTCCCCATCCAACCACATTGAAAAGGCTGTTCTCTTAATCAAACCAGTCTGTTTTAGAGCCGAAGGTAAGTTTTGATAAATGTAATGAGTGGACTCAGTTTGCTCAAATGATAACCCACAAATTGGAGTAGCGTTTGAAACGTTGGCTACACCAAAGGTAAAGTCGCTCAAAGTAGCATTTCCAATTGTGACAACACCATCAAGGTAAACTCCCGCTGCGACAGTGGTATCACCATATCCAATCACAAAGGTTGGATGATCCCCTTCAAGAACTTCCACATCAACATCAAGGATTCCATACTCCTCACAGTCAATTGTTGCTGCTTCTGATGAAACGGAGATTGTTTCACTCGCTGCTGGAAAGACAATTTCTCCTCCTCGATTAGAAGAACAGTATGGGTTATTTGGAGCATTAACCCAAAAGTCACTTGAGCCGGTATCAAGAAGAGCAAAGATCTCGGTTCCATTCACAACCATTCTAGAGCCAAAGAAGATACCACCTTCATAGAACATATCTGCATAAACAGTGCCATCACCTCTTTTCGATAGCTTAGGAATCTTTTTGGCTGAATGAAAATCGTTGCCTCTAAGGACATCGAACTTCATTGGAACAGCATTAGAAAATGCTAAAGCCGCAAAGGTTGAGCCGATGATTAAGTTTGATAATTTCATAATCGTATACAGATTTTTGAACTTCTTCTGGGGCAATTGGGCATGTCGAAAATGTCTACAACGTGTCTTTCGGAGCGTTTATATAATTTTCACTAACCTCTCAGGCCGCAGCAACTGCAATAGTAGTATTCATTTTCTCGTTACGTGTCGAACAATTTGAGAGCTGCATGCGTATCGAAAACTCGTATATATGTACATCATAAAATATCTCATGTGGGACCATAACTTACATGCAAGGAAAAATTCGAGATCGTATTTGAAGATATGACGTGATCATCATGCTATGCTTCAAAACTTTGAGGCGTTGTTCTGATTGAACTAGATTGATCTTTCAATTCACTGTTTGTACCACAGGTGAGTTTGTTTAAGGTAATGTTCATTTCACCATTGTTCATTTCACCATTGTTTATTCTTCCATTGATACGCTGTCAACTCTTTGACATTCCCGCTCCTATCTCCAAGAGTACGTTTCTAGTATTGAAGCTTCTTCTATACACTCAGACGCAGGCTATGCAAGGCAGGGTGACAGGTCTCACTATTTCTTCAGAAGTAAACAATACTTTACCACATTTTCACTAGCCTTGAAAACCATGCAACTTTTCTAGATCTCTTACGAAAGCCTTGTTTTAACGGGAACGCTTCAACGTTACTCCTATGTCCTGGTATTGTCTCAAGGAGGCAATCTGAAAATCTCTGTAAGGTGTGTTGCTTCCTTGAAGACTTTGAAAATATTTTAAAACTACATTGTTGGTGTAACAGCTTGAAAGCATACCCTTTGCTGCGACAAAAGATGGACGAATAAATCTCCTTCAAGTTACCCAGTACGTTAAAAGAATCCGCTTTTTACTTTCCCTTTCAAATTCGGTATGTTAAAATATTTAACACAGATTAGCTTTCATTCGTACGACACCTGCATGATAGACGCTAGCCAATATGCATAAAATTGCTTTGATGACTTCATCCTTTTTTTCCTCGTATTGCATTCTTTCGAATCAATTTCTGGTTAAACATGGTCTTTGGAGATATTTCCAGCAAGAATATTCTGAAGAATCTCCAATATTGACGCATCTACATGCACTTTACGTACAATATAATCCTTTGTATGTGAGGATAATGAATTAACAATAGATGTATGATTTTTCTAGTACGGCTCAAGGTGCAATTGGCCTATCTTATGATGATCTGCCATATTTCACACATGCTTTCGTAACTGGGGAATATTCTCTATTGAATAAAAGATGTTATGCATAAGATGTTATATCGGCACGTGCTTATAATTTGTTCGCGTTAGAAGGGAATCACTCACTTGCAAGGATATGTAATATCTCGTGTATGTTGCATAACTTCTACATGAAAACGCCACTCTACAGATAAAGTAGTAATATTTCAATTTGAAGATAGGCATCTGAACTAAAACAGAAATAAACGTGATGATTAAAACAAAATAAAGAGAGTTATGATGCTGAAGAGGGAAAAGTCGGAACGTTTGCAACCAATGTTAGCAGACGACTGTGCATATGGACTGCTAGAACCAGTAGCTGTCCTAGAAGAAAGACCATTTGTAGAGCCACTGATGACGCTAAGTAGAGTGGTGCCACTGGACTCTGTGATTGGAGTGGAAGACTTTATACCCTGAACTTCATCGGTAACAAGCTGTGAATTCACAGCCGATGCAGAACCAGGAACTGTCATGGTCAAATGCGCTGTTGGTGTTGAACCATCACTTGCAGTTGGACCAACAGAGCCGACCATTTCAACACCATCACCCATATTACTACTGTCATATTTACAGGGGCCATTTGTACCTGGAGACCATCCAAATCATAAACAACATAGACACTTCTAAGGAAAGTGTCACCAAGAATACAACGACTAGAGCCTGTTGAAACGATAGCACAGGTTTTGCGTGAGTCGTCAACAGCAACAAGAAAATCGTCTAATGGGACTTGAATATCAATGGTATCAAAAGAGAAGGTGAAATTGATACCGGTAGTAGACCTTGGACAGTCGATAACGTAAAAGCCTTGTTTCTTATCATAAGTGGCATCCAGTGAGCTGGCAATACCATTCACGACGCTTTCTGGAAGATATGTAAACGAAGTACCGGAGTCTAAGAGACAGCTCTGCGTTTCGCTAAGCACATTGACTCTTGTCTCACCATCGCTCAGGGATAAGCTGTTGAGACTGACATCGAATGTAACAGGCTGCTCAAAGCCACTGTCAATGTAGTAATTGAGTAGAGACATTGTAGCCAAATCACCAAGATACTTAGAGTGGTCGATTGCACCGAAGAGAACAACACCTTCAGCTGTGTCTGAATCCATCCACATGGAATACATGTTTCTTGCTATCAGACCTGAAGCTTTTAGCGCAGAAGGATAATTTTGATATTGAAAAGCACCACCAAAACTATCCATATATGTGCCTGTGGAAGCTTCGTTGCCTTCGAAACCGATCCCACAGATTGAAGTAGATGCGTTAGATGTATTCGCAACTGCAAAGGTCAATCCATCAAGGGTAGCGTTACCAAATGAGACCACAGAGGTACCGTAATAACCAATCGCATACGTCATATCAACGTACTGTATGAGAAACAATTGACCATCTGTGCTCCATTGTTGTGATTCAGTATCGAATACACCAAACATTTCAAAATCAATTGTTGCTTCTGATTGTGATATAGATGTTGAGAAACCTCTTTTCTCCACGGTTGGAGTGATATCTGGCTTCAGGTTCTCTGAATGGACACCAGCTGGCCTTTGAGCGGAGTCAATATTTGTTCCCTGTAGCCTCCAAAGGTCAGCTGGTGAGAATCCGTGAAGCCTCTCCTTCCTGGTTCCCCCATTAGACGTGCAGTAAGGGTTTGTAGAACCGTAGACCCACAAATCACTAGAACCAGTATCTATCAAAACACTATACTCGGCACCAGCTATGGTAATATTGGCTGCATAAAACACCTGCTCATCTAATATGTTAGCTCTAACTATACCACCATCTCTTTTACCAAATGATCTCTTTTGAGCGGTGTGGATATCTCTTCCTCTGAGGATGTTAAAATTCACAGAGACTTGTGCAAGAGCTACTGACGCACCCACTAACGCAACAATAACAGGAACCAATCTCATTGTCTATGGTCTGCTATATATTATTGGCCTATCTCTATGGAATCATAGCATTTTACAAAGAATATAACCAGTTTAAATGGTAATGGCGTCAAGGCTGTGTTGCTATCTTGGTCATGTTCATTATCCTGTTATTGAATCTAATGTTGAAGGTCCAAATAACGCTTAATGAAGATAGTACATGGTATTTACATGGAAACTTACCGAGGAATGAAGCAAAGCGATCACTCATTGGAGCTCCGCCTCTTGTCTGTAGTCCAAATTTTGGCCTATCTCCCATTAACTTCTGTCTACTCTTCATTCATAACTTTCGAAATGTTGGTAAATCTGTTACAATGGCATATACGCTACAATTGGAAGGAACAGAATCTTCAATCAGCTGGGTGCTCATCGATGACCACTGCGAGGCTTGACAAGCCTCTTCCAGAACAATGGCCGTATCTTTTGTCTAAAACAGAGCCAAGAGGAAGACGGACATAGAAGTTAACAGGCGCGTGGCGGAGTCCAATGCATTAGATGATGCATCATTCGCACTTGATGAAGATAACGATAAACCAGTCGAGTTAGAGTCGGCCCGTTTTCCAAACTTCTTTGCACTGTATTCGTCACTTATCACTTCAACTTGCTGTGAGTCAGTGATCTTTACGGGTGCCAATTGAACTTGGTAGCCGTCCAAATCATAGACGACGTATGCGTGCCTCAAGAAGGTGTCACCGAGGATGACCCTGCTGGAAGGACGGACTAGAACGGCACAACGTACTTGAGTGCTATCAACAGCTCCAAGCATATCGTTGAGAGGAACCTGGATGGCGACTCCTTGGAAGTGAAAGTCCAAAGTTATGTCTGTAGACTCTACTGGACAATCAGTGACATACCAGCCGATTGTGTCGTCCCATTCTGCATTCAGCTTATCAGCAAGGCTCTGAACAGCACGCGGTGGTAAATAGTTAACAGTTGTACCGGAATCCAAGAGACCGGCAGATATGGTTTCATCAAAGATTGATGATTCCTCGCCATTTATGGTAATACCTAGAGATTGGATCTCAACGTCAAAGGTGATAGGCTTAGCGAAGCCATAATCGGCGTATACATTCACCAATGGTAACGTTACCAGGTCTCCTTGATACTTAGCGTGGTCAATGGCACCAAATAGGATCTTACCATTGGCATCTACTGAGTTCAAATACAGAGAATACAAGTTTCTCTGGATAATACCCTGGTTCTTCAACGCTAAGGGGAAGTTATCGCATTCGAAAGTACCCCCGTACTGCTGCATGAATTGACCATGAGATGCTTCATTTCCAACGTAACCAATGCCAAAAACGGGAGCACTGCTGTTGGTCAAGTTTGCCAAACCAAACGTGAAGTCGACCAGAGAGGCACCAGAGACTTCCAGCCTGGAGCTACCCCAACGGCCCAGTGCAAAGCTATAATCACCGTATTGAATGAAGAACGGTTTCCCATTATCTTTGAAATTATCGCCATTGTCTTGGAAGACACCACTGCTCTCGCAGTCAATGGTTGCCTCTGCAGGATCAACATCTCTGGCATCACTTCTGTCTCTCTTGTCAACACTTGGAGTTCCAAGATTCCAAAGATTCTTTGGCGAAGCATCAACGAGCCTTTCCCTATTGGAGTGTCCATTGTTGGCTCTACAGTACGGGTTATTAGCTCCATAGACCCAGAGATCACTTGACCCTGTGTCCAGCAACACTTTAAAGCTTTGGCCAGCAAGTTTCAGATCAACTGAGTAGTAGACCTCCTTGTTGTACAAGGTCAGATAAACAGAGTCATCTCTTTTGTACAAGCGATCAAAAGCCTGAGTGTCTCTCTTTGCTGTTTCAAAGCTTTCACCTCTTACAATGTCAATGTCCAGGGATAACTGTGCAAATGCACCAGCTGCCATGAACAACGGTAGTAACTTCATCCTTTTCCTTTTGTTTTACTAGTTATGATTGTATAATGTACGTCATTTTGTCGTCTCTGGTGTTAGAGTGAAGGACGCTTGTATACCCTTGCTTTGAGGGAGCTGTAGATCCACACATCACTACAGATCTGCGTTTATTCGTTTGAAAGTTGAGCTTGCTTCAGTGTGGGATATGAGAAGTACACATATGGCACAAGTCGAGCCCACCAGAAGATACATGGCTTCGTGCATCCTGTCTTAGTTATGTTCAAACCTGCAATGCACGTTCACCACATATTCAGATCTCACCTCCTATAGGAAGCGAGCCAATGGCTGATCTGTTGATCTATTTACTGAAAGATTCAGTGGAACTAGGGTGTGCTTTCGAGCTCTATGCTTGAGTCTTAATTGCTCTTAGAGTATCATAGAAACTACAACAGAATGAACATAACCACAGTGTATGCGTAAGAAGAACCCTCAGATTATGACGAGGATTTTGTATGTCACAATGAACCAAGCCGAAGAAGTGTACATATGTAGCATCTCAAAGTCAAAGGTTTACAGGTTTTCACACAGCTGGTGGTATTGGTCATTTGACAGCCATAGAAGTCGTCCTGGGCCTCAAAAGGTCAACATTTCACAGTGCTCAGGTGTCCACACTTGTCCAATGGCATCAATTGAAGAGTGGGAATAATGCCACTCCTCCACGGTGATCCTTTGATCCTCATCATGTGGACACTCATACATTACAATGCATTCGAAACAAGACGACGTACATTTACAACAGCATACTCCTTTAATACACCATATAGAAGTTTTCGCTATAACATCGTGTATTTACAAACGTGATGTACAGCCTCTTAAATTGACCCCTTTCCTCTTTCCCTGTACCTGTGAATATGCAATTTCAAACACACCAATGAGCTTCAACACATGCACTTTTATCGTACAAGGTTTCAAATCAGCTTGCTCTGATCCCTCAGCTCTTTCTTTGTACGTTTTTCGATATCTCTGACGTTAATGTCCTCTCTAACATCATACCATCCTTCTTGAATCATTTCAAACCAATTCTGTAAGAAATCGTTATCTTCAACGTCATAAGTGGACTTTGGACAACGACAGCGACAGCCTTGGCCATAGTCCTTAACGGGACTCAAATGCTTCCAAAAATTGTCGTATTTAGGGCTGTATCCTGGCATTTGTAGATATTCCTCTGAAGCCTCATATGGAGTTTGATTTGGATGGTTTGCAGGACAGTGTCTTATTACGCTGTGTTGGTAGCCCAAATCTCTGAAGTAGTGAATTTCGCTGATATCCAACATAAATCCAACAGCTAATGAATGGACAGGTGCATCACCCCAACGCTCTGAGTAAAAGCCACCTTGCTTTTCCAAGAATTGGAAATAGGACTCGTATATGGGATTATCCCAAAGATCGACACGAGCAATCTCAAAATTGGACCAGAAATGGTTCAAGTTGTACTCCTGACCGTCAATTCTTTCCCCTGATAAGCCGGGTAGTCTGCCCCTATCCTTTGCAAATGCCACAAGTTCTCTGATGTGATCCTCTGGGATATCGTCATCTGTCATCAACGTACCAGACTTCCCCTTTGATGAGAACTCTTTCTTCACGTTGCGTAGCAGATCCTCAACAAGGAGCACTTCTCTTACACGGCTTGCAATGTTCCAGAAATTATCGATATTTGCATACCATCTTTCCTGTCTCTTAAGATCAGGGATCTTCACTTTGCTCATCATGTTCTTCACAAACAACTTCCAGGAGGATCTAGGCTCGAATCCAGTCTCTCTAAGCCATGCTCTAGTTGCCCTGAACAGATTAGGGATAGTATCGCTAAACTCTTCGATCATAATGACAAACCCATACTTCTTTCCACGTCTCTGCATCTCCATGAATGGATCGTAAGGTATATCACAAAAGAACTCGACATCCGGCTCTACTCTCCAGTACCATTGATGTTTCCTCACCAAAGGGTGCCTGTAGAACCCACCTGAGAAGAATCGACACATCTTGTGATATGAGACCTTGTTGCCATACATTATCCCCTTGTCACCCTGCAATTCAACAGCCTGCTTGAAGAGAGGTGTTTCCTTCACGTCCTCAGGGAATTCCCATAACTCTTCGGGTATGGTGCCAAACTCCACTGTTGATGCGGTGTAGTTCCTCACAGTTGACTTGAACTCCTCGGTAAATTCCTCATCGTTTATCAACACCCATGGATAGTGGAACCATTGGTTGAAATGTCTCTCCAAGGACATCATGCTCTTGATAACACCGTCAAGCTCTTCGTTTCTAGCCAGCATCACCAAGGACGCATCAGCTCTCTCGGGCGACAACCACTGGGGGTCTGAACAGCCGTCGAAGAACACGTCGTCATGATCCCCTGGGAAGATCTGATGAGAGGGTAATCCAGCTTCAAATTCCCTCTGGTCCTTCAGCACCAGAACCAGCGTAATTGAACCTATCGCTATTACAACGATGAGTATCAAACAGATGAGCATTAAATAGAGCGGGAGCACGTAGCTCCGCAGCGATACTCTCCTTTTGAGCAGGACTATGATGCTATTCGACAGCCTTGCGAGTCTGAGCATTCTCTCGGTTCAATCCCACCTCTTCTTGGTGCTTCTGGCTATCTCGTGCTTATCAACAAGGTCCTGAAGTAAACACAGCCTCTGTTTTTTCCCGTGAGTGCACCGATGGAGTGTGGGCCACGCTATAAAATCTCCTCGAGATGAGCCGGTACATAAGGCAAAGATTATATTATGTTATATTATATTATGTTATATTATCTCATGTTATATCATCTCATGTTATATTGCATCGTATGTTCAAAGGCCTCGTAAGAAGTTCAAATCCTCGGATATCTCTTCATTCTTCAAGGAGTTTGGTGGCTGGTAGCTCTTATTCGAGTGTCTTGTGGATGGCTTGTCCTTTCTATCCCCAAATAACAGAGAGCTGAGATCTCCATCGCTTAGCCAGCTCTCCTCTGCACTGGAATACCTCGTCTTCTTACGTCTCCCGCCTCCGGCAGCGGATGTGTTACCAGATTCGTTTGCACTGGCGTTGGTGTCTTCAGCTTGAGAGGTGTAGTCGTGTCGACGTCTGTGTGCACGGGTACGATCACTCCCATACCCCATCGTCGATATCGATGATTCCTTCAGGCTCTGCTGAGACCTGGTGTTCTTGTGCAAATCGATCGTTGTATCCATGTTATAGGAGTGCGAGTTGGCCATGTCCAAGAGCACTTTATCCTCTTTGAGCTGCTTGATCTGTTTCTCCAAAGACGCATATAGCCTCTCCTTGACAACCTTCACCATCTCGTCGTGCTCCTTGTTGGCCTTTTCAACCGCTTCCTGGAACTCCTTCTCGGCCCTATCCGCCTGGTACTCTTCCCACAGTCTTAACCTTACAAGCTCGTAGTCCCTCTCTTCCTCCAGGTCCAGGTACTTCTCCTTCAGCTCCTCATTGGTGCCCGCGTGCGCAGTCATGAGCTTCTGCTGGAGTGTCTGAAGCATGCCGCGGTAGTAATAGTCTCTATCCACGCAGAACGACTCCTCGAGCTTGTACAGTTTGGACAGAATCGTGGCCCTCCTCTTGTCCTTCTTGTTGGGATTATTCGTACTGTTGTTGGTAGAGTTGTTTATCATCATTGGCGCTGGAGCATCTAATTCACACCCCTATGGTTAGTTATCCTTCTGTAATCACCACGCTTTCATGCTCGCAACACAAGAAACATGCAGAGATAATTACACTCACACTCCATCTTCGCATGTCCACTGTAGTATCTATCGCCCATTCAGTAGGTTTTGATGCGTTTCCTCTCTCTCCCTCTCTCTGTGTGTATATAAAACTTTTCCCTTGTGTGGTGAAATGTTTGTGTACGGAAAAGGAGGAGGGTTGATTGTTACGCGCCACAGACCTATTTGCCCGTGTACCAGTTTGGCAGACTTCTTTACGCTTTTTGCCCACCAAGCGTTGGTAGCCACGGTGATGGCCATTCAAATCCTTGGTGTTGGGATGTTTTATGACACAAACACGAGCACGGATTTTCCTCCTGGAGGGCGTCGTTGTGGGTAAACTGGTGATACGGATAATCGTGTGAATTGATCCCTTGGCTCATGGTTAGTTTACTATGGAAAAGCTCAGTTCAAGGATTATAGCTTAGGAATTTGAAATATTTATCATTAATATCTTTGGCTAATTTATTGATCATACGAAAACAAACTGGAGTCATTTTTTTATTCAGGAAATTAACACCGTGGGCACATAGATCTATACCACATTTAATTGGTAATAATGCTTCTCTTAAGGCAGGTATTAATTCACACGGTTGATTAACACGTGCACTCAAAGCCATTACGAGATCACTAGTCGTTTCCACCGTTATATCAATTCTGATCACGATGAGATTCTCCAGAGTTACTACGCGCGATACTGAAAACACGGACAATCGCGATGGAATTCACGAAAACCAAAGCAAACAAAAACACAAAAAAATACATTGCGTACACACAACAAAACGTAAACAAAGACGAAAACCACTACCCGCCCGCTCTTTCTGACACAGCGGATACGTTTCAACCAGAGGTATCATCATGTCTTCGCATACATCGACGCCGTCACAGAGGAGAAAGCTCTCCAAGAACCCATTCAAGGCTCCTTCACCGATTCTGAAGCGTCAGCAGCAGAAGCCGTTGAACTTCTTTCTCCAGGGAAGATCCAAGTCCTCCTTGGAGCCGAAGACCAAGCCCCTAGAGGATGCCACAGGTAGCGACCTGAACATCAAGTCGACATCTCAACCTCCGAGGGAGCTGAAGACTTCATCTATGAATTTCCTTGCCAGAACAAGCTCTTCGTTCGACGCAACAGACGAAGACGATGATGTTGTGGAGGTTGATCCTCCGATAAAGAACTTCAAGAACTCAAAGCCTCCGGCTTCAAGGATGTTGTCTTCATCATCGTTACCATCAGCCTCAGCATTATCCTTCACTACACCAAGAGAAACCGTGGATCTCTCAACTGAAAGGGACACCATGAACGAGACACATGTATCGCACACGGACTCACGTAAACCTTCTCAGTTCAAACCACTGGTGACCCTGGGTAAGCTTAGATCTGGTGGTCAGCAGACTCTAAACTTTGGATCTAAAAAGCTGGCGCCTGCAAAGAGAGCTCTCAATCCATGGGATCAAACTTCTAAGCTGACCAAGACAAAGAACCCTCGTTTGAGGGCAACACCACCAGCCCAGACAGACCAATATCATCGAAGTATAACCTCTGATTTAAAGCTAAGCGACGAACAGAAATTGGTTCTTGAACTTGTGGTTAGAAAGGGATTGAACGTTTTCTACACAGGTAGCGCAGGTACTGGTAAGTCACTTCTCTTGCGTGAAATCATCTCTGCATTGAACCTCAAACATGGATCCAGAGCAGTTGCCGTGGCGGCATCCACAGGCTTGGCAGCTGTGAACATTGGTGGCTCTACAATCAATAGATTGTCGGGTATGGGTATTGGTGACAGGACACCACAGGCGTACATTTCAATGATTCGTAAAAAACCAGAGGTCAAAGAAAGATGGAGACTTATGAAGGTTTTGATCATTGATGAGATCTCTATGCTTGATGGAAGCTTCTTGGACAAATTAAATCAAGTTGCCCAGGGTGTTAGAAACTATAAAGAACCCTTCGGGGGTGTTCAGTTGGTCTTGACGGGAGATTTCTTCCAGTTACCACCTGTACCTGATAAAAACAGAGCTATGAAATTCTGTTTCCAAGCACAATCTTGGAAATACATCGACAGAACAATTCTATTGCACAAAGTTTTCAGACAGGCCGATTCTGAATTCGTCAACATATTGAACGCTGTGAGATTGGCAAACATCGATGACGAAATGAGCTCTGAGTTGGCGAGACTCTCAAGACCGGTGGTGTACGAGGATGGCATTCAACCAACAGAGTTATACTCCACTAGAAATGAAGTTGAATATTCAAATAGAAAGAGATTAGCAGCTTTACCAGGAAGGGTCAAGAAATTCACCGCAAACGACATTGCACCTGATGATAGGGCCGCAAAGATGCTTGAAAATACCATGGCTGTGAAAGAGCTCGAATTGAAAATTGGCGCACAAGTGATGATGTTGAAGAACATTGATGAGACATTGGTCAATGGTTCTGTTGGTGTCGTGTGGGGGTATTTGTCCAGTGAGCAATACACCGAGCTTAGAACTGCCTTTCTCCTATCATCTGACGATCCCTTGGATGATAACGAAGGTAAGAAGATTATCGATTTGATCCAAGAGTGCAATGCTGAAGGCCATATAACCGAAGAAACCAAAAGATATATTGAACAAATCTCCTCTATGAAAAAGCGCCAGTCCGCAGTTAAAAAGGCTGCTGAATTCTCTTCAAGCGTGACGGAGGCAGCTTTATTCCCAGTGGTTAGGTTCAAGACTCCGGCAGGTGGGCGTATTTTCCTAGCCGAGCCAGATGAATTCCAGGTTAGTGAAAGAGGCGATGATTCGCACTCCGTGATTGCACGCAAACAGGTCCCATTATTGTTATCATGGGCCTTATCCATCCACAAGGCACAAGGTCAAACGTTGAACTACGTCAGAGTCGATCTTAACCGTGTTTTCGAGGCCGGCCAAGTATACGTTGCACTTTCACGTGCCGTTTCTAAGGAGAATCTACAAATCTTGAACTTCCATCCTGACAAGATAAGAGTTAACCCTGACGTTAAAAGATTCTATTCCACATTGGAGAAGTTGGACTCAGCATGAACCAAGAGAGGAGGAGCAGGAAAAACAGTGGGGGTTAAATGGAAGATTAAATGGGGCACATGGCATTATTTTTTTCCCTTCTTCGCAGCTTTCGCCGTCCATACTTGTACACGTTAACGTGCATTCTTGCACTTTCGGTGGGCTGTTGCCAAAAAAAGAACAAGCGCACGGGAATGAAGAAGGGCTCTCGTTTTTGGAGGGGGGGGGGTTGGAAAAGTAGTTTTTTTTAGAAGGGGATGAAAAAACCTCAAAATTGGAGGACAGAAGTTCTTTCTCGGAGCACATATCAAATATCAAGAGATTTGAGAATCATCAGGACTACTTGAAGAGAGTAATATCTTTTCAATTGAGATTTTAATTGTCCTTTTGTTCTAGTTTCGACACCATAGGGGTCTTTATTACACATTCTGCCTATTCTTTTGTGGTATAAAACAACGCTTGTGACCTTGTGCTGATTACAGTCGAAGGGGAGTAACACTGGCAACTGTAAATCAGATCGACTTGTTCCCTCCTCAATAATATTATACCCTAACTTTCCTACTGTTGTCTCAGTTTCGTTTCAGCAACAAACACACAGCCCATATACACATATACACCGATAGAGAATGGCAGAACCAGAACGTCACACGTTTACCGTCTTCCAACAGGACTTCACCATCGACAAGAGGTTTGAGCTAATCAAGGAGCTAGGCCACGGAGCTTATGGAAATGTGTGCTCAGCACGCTATACAGAGACACCTGACATCACCGTTGCGATCAAAAAGGTGACCAATATCTTCAGCAGGAAGATCTTGTGTAAACGAGCACTCAGAGAAATCAAGCTGTTGAGACATTTTAGAGGTCACAAGAACATCACGTGTCTATACGATCTGGATATTGTCAATAAGAACGACTTCAACGAGGTTTACCTGTATGAGGAGCTGATGGAGTGCGATATGCACCAGATCATCCGTTCAGGACAACCCCTAACAGATGCCCATTATCAGAGCTTCATATATCAGATTCTCTGTGGTTTAAAGTACATCCATTCTGCCGATGTTTTACATAGGGATTTGAAGCCTGGTAACTTACTTGTCAACGCTGATTGCGAGTTGAAGATTTGTGATTTTGGACTTGCCCGTGGCTATTCATCAATACCTGAGAAGAACACCGGGTTTCTAACTGAATACGTTGCTACTCGCTGGTATAGAGCTCCGGAGATTATGCTCAGCTTCCAGTCTTATACAAAGGCCATCGACGTCTGGTCCATTGGTTGTATACTTGCTGAGTTACTTGGTGGGAAGCCGATATTCAAGGGTAAGGATTACGTTGATCAACTCAACCAGATCTTGTACATTGTTGGCACACCAGCAGAGGAAACACTAACTAGAATTGGATCGCAAAGGGCGCAGGACTATGTAAGATCGTTACCGTTTATGCCTAAGGTGCCTTTCTCACAGCTATACCCAGATGCCAATCCAGATGCGTTGGACTTGTTGGACCGGATGCTCTGTTTGGATCCTGCAAAGAGAATCACCGTTGAGGAGGCATTGACACATCCTTACCTCAAAGTATGGCACGATCCAGCAGATGAGCCAATCTGTGCATCGAAATTCGACTTCACTTTTGAAGAGGTTGACGATTTGGACGTAATGAGAACCATGATCTTGGAGGAAGTTGAGAGCTTCAGGGAGTTTGTGAGAAAGCCTATTGATGAACAACAATTGGAACTCTCCAACCCGGAGGCCATGGGACATGGACAACATCAACAGGAGGACCAATACAGTGAGCAGCAGTATCAACAGGACCAAATACATGAAAGTGTACCGGCAGTACCAGCTTCAGAACAGCAACAACAGCAACAGTTCCAGTTTGGCACGCCAATACAGCAGTCGTTTTTCCCACAAGCTGGCGAGAGCCCAGTGGGACAGATCGGTATACCCCAAGGTCAATTCACCTCAGATTTACCACCTAAGCCTGAAGAGGTGTATAATGATTCGTTTATCGATCTAGAGAGGGAGTTAGGATACGGATTGGATGGAATTAGAAGGTGAATCAGGCTTCAGTAGCCTTTGGCCGTTTTGCAGATTCCACTATTGAAACCTGTTTAATCTCACAGTCACAACGTGTAGTTTGAAGCTAGTGTAGATGTTACAAGGTTGTATGAAAACATAAAGTAGGTATCCAGGTCTTGATATGAACCGTTTACACAATTAGACTAAGATAAAAACAAGCAAGATACAGTCATAAAAAGAAGAAAGAAACACCGTGAGCCGAAACAGAGAGACCAACACTGTAAAAATACAATACAAAAGTCAGAGAGAAGACTGAAAGAAAGACACAGAGGAGATTGCAGTGAGTAATGGAGTCATTAAAGATCATTGCAACCCTTGCTGTTTGATCAAAGTGATGTCAATGTTACTCAAATTTGGATCCTCCTTCGCAGCTGTCTCTTGAGCATTTGCCAAAGCTTGGTTAACCACTGACTGGTTGTACAAAGCCTGGGCCTGAGCCTGGAACTGTTGAGACTGCTGAGCATCTGAGCCCTGCAGAGCCTGGTAGGTCGAAGAGTTCAAGCCCAATGGTAACGTCTGCTGTAACAGATTTGGTAAATTTTGGTCAAATGAGGCATCGTCAGCAGTGTTCTTCAAGTCACGAGCAGAGTCTTGAGACTGCAAGTGATTATCCCCAGAAGATTTCAGCTTCTCTTCTCTCTTCATCTTTCTGGTCTCGTTGTAGATGTCCTCTCTGTTTATCAAAATGTTCTTGAAGGTGTCCTTTAATATCTTTTCAATCAGGAGAGGCTTGTTGCCTTTGGCGTACAGCTCTCTGATCTGACGGTTGATCTCTGGGTTTCTTCTTCTCAGCATTGGGAAGCTCTCATTCAGATTCAGTTTGTCGTGGTTGTGCTCAGGGTTTGTCACCCTGAGAATCCACTTGACAACTTCATCCTGTTCGTTCTTCTTGCAGTTGGCAACCATGGAGAAAGGACAGTTGATCTTTCTCGTGGTCAGTTTCCGCTTACGCTCCTTGTCGTTGATGTTTCTCTTGTTACGGTATGTCCCTCCCAATTCGCAGGTGAAGTAGATTGCCTTTTCGTTCGAGTGGGAAATGACAATACCGAACCCGTTATCACGGGCGTACTGGTGGATATACGACACCAGCTCCTGTCTTGAACCGAACTCGCTCTGAGGCAACACCACTGGTTGGAAGTGAGTAGGCTGACCCAGCACCGAGCCTTGCGGTAAGTGTTGGGCCAATTGGTGCGCAGTTTGTGCGTACGACGACTGAGGGAACGCATTTGGAAGCTGTTGAGTATACTGGGCCAATTGTTCCTGTGTCAGTCTCTGCTGCTGTTGCGCCTGCTGTTGCTGCACCTGCTGTTGGTAGAATTGGTTCTGGGTCAATTGCTGGTACTGTTGTTGAGCGTCCTGCGATACATCGTGGTCCCCCTGGCCCTGTGGGACTTGGACTTGGACTTGGACATGGCCAGTCCCTTGGTCGCCGTGATCACCAGATACTTGACCGACTTGAAGGTCAACGTCCTGCGGAGGCTGGGACTGTGCGTCTTGTCCACGCTCATGTTTAACGTGCTCGTTAATTGCGTTCAAGACGTTGGTGGCGGCTTGTTGTGACTCTGTTGACATCTCGAATTGGTGGCGTCAGCTTTAACTTCGTCCCCCTTGTCCTGTCTGGTTTTTCCGTTGAGTGGTTATAGCGTGTGTGTGGTGCGTGTGTCCCTGTCTGGATGTTTACCTTTCACTTGCCTTGTGTGTCTCCTGTCCGGTGTTTTTGGGATGTGTCACTTTGTCCTATAGGGGTGGGTTGTGATTGAGCGAGACAACACAAATTGATCCTGCCTTTACCAATACGATCGTTGGTGGGTGTTTGGGGGTGTGTGGGAGGATTTGGGAAATGGTTGGAGAAGTTTTTTTGCCCCTTTTTCGAGGGGCCACGCCCCCTTTTTAAAGATTTGTCCAAGTTTTTTTTTGAGAACGCTTTACGGCGGTGGGCGGGGGTTTCTTGATCACGTTTGCTAGTTTCTAATTCGCGGAAAATACCAAGCGTTAAGGAACCAACACAAAACAAAACAGGACAATTTGTTGAGCAGGCCGGGTAACTGAGAATGGCCGGGAGGCGGAAGAGGACAAAAGACGTACACCCGGACATCTATTTTAGTACCCGTTTCTGAGGGGGGCAGTAGCGATAACCACTTCCTGCATTCTTTAGGTATAATAACTTGCACAGAA
Organism: Williopsis jadinii; assembly: GCF_001661405.1. Lineage (NCBI taxonomy): Eukaryota > Fungi > Ascomycota > Saccharomycetes > Phaffomycetales > Wickerhamomycetaceae > Williopsis > Williopsis jadinii. Next base: position 336,022 of record NW_017963652.1, read on the forward strand.
GACACCACAAAGACATAATCAATTGCACGAGTCAAGCTCACAATCACAATTTCTCCGAGCACAATGAAGCCAGAGACCGAACCGGCTCTTCACAACCGTCGTCGACCTTCCTATCTCGCTGGAATGACCCTAGTTGCCCTGGTGTGGGGGTCTGTGCTCCTCATTGCCGGTGTGGCTCATCTGCGCGAGGTATCAACACAACGTTCACTACTTCAAGATGACGATGGCCTCATCTCTCTGCTACAACTGAGACAACAGTACGCTGACTTCAACGTCTCTGGGCGAATTGGGTTTCCGCAGGTCAGGAACTCATCGTTTGCGCCGGAGTACAAGTCGATTCAATGGATCTCGGAGCCTGATTCGTTCAAAGACGATAAGGGGACATTCGCAACTAGCGATAAGGGGAAGTACCTTGTTAAATCCATCCAGGATGACAATTACGAGAAGTACTTGTTCAATTCGTCACATTTCTTCTTTGATCACATCAATTATACCATCTCTGCGTTCGTTGCAAGCCCAAACTTGGAGATGGCTATTGTGCAAACGAACTGGACTCAACATTGGAGACACTCGTCGTTTGCTCTACACTGGGTGTTGGACGTTGAAACACAGCGGATCACCCCGTTGAGCTCTGAGAAGTTGTCGTTCGCTACGTGGTCCCCAACGTCGACACACATTGCCTATGTCTTGGACAATGACGTTTACGTCTACGACTATAAGACCCACACGTCAACAAGAGCTTCTTTTGACGGAGGTGACGAAATATTCAATGGTAAGCCGGACTGGGTGTATGAGGAGGAGGTGTTCGAAGATGAAAGCGCACTGTGGTGGTCTCCAAAAGGTGACTATGTTGCATTCTTGAGGACAAATGACTCTTTGGTACCAGACTTCCCAATCACCTATTTCGTTCAGGATGATTCTCCTTACCCAGAGCTAAGAGAGATTAAGTACCCTAAACCAGGCTATCCAAATCCAAATGTTTCATTGGCATTGTACAATATCCATTCTAATGTCACGGATTACATTGAGTACCAGGATGATATCTTTACAGAGGTTGTTTGGGTCGGGAACGAGCAACTATTGTTGAAATCAGTCAACAGAGAGGCAGACTTCTTAAAAGTTGTTTTGATAAACGCCCACAGTTCGTCTATAAGCATAGTTAGAGATGAAGAGACTGATAGCTGGTTTGAAATCACCCATGATACGTTATTCATCCCAAAATCGGAAACACGCGAGCTTGATGGTTATATCGATACTGTGTCTGTTAATGGTTATAACCATTTGGCATACTTCACTCCTCCCAACAATTCAACTCCAAAATTGTTAACCCAGGGCGAGTGGGAAGTTGTCGATGCACCTTCTGCGTTTGACTATGCAAAAGATTTGGTGTACTTCTTCTCAACCGAGGTTTCATCCATTGAAAGACATTTATATTCTGTGGATATCCATTCAGGTGAGATTAAATCACTCACCAAAGGTGAAGCTTGGTTCTCTGCGTCCTTCTCTTCAGGAGCAAGATACGTTTCCTTGACCAAGAGAGGTCCTGGGATTCCATCGCAGAGTTTATTAGACTTATATACTGGGGATTCAAGACCTTTAGAGACAAACGACAAATTGTCACATTTATTGGAAGATTTTGAAATACCTGAGAAGGTTTATGGCGAAGTTGACATTGGAACTGCAAAGGTTAACTACGTTGAAAGATTACCACCACAATTTGACCCGAAGAAGCAATACCCAATGTTGTTCTTCATGTATGGAGGTCCAGGTTCACAGCTGGTTACAAAGACATTTTCGTTGGGATTCCCTGAAGTTGTGTCGGCCCAATTAGACGCCATTGTTGTCACTGTTGATGGTCGTGGTACAGGATTCAAAGGACGTGGCTTCAGATCCCTTGTCAGGGATAACTTGGGCCATTACGAAGTTATTGATCAAATTGCAGCTGCAAAGCATTGGTCGCAGAAGAAGTACATCGATTCCACCAGAATTGCGATATTTGGATGGAGCTACGGAGGCTATATGACCTTGAAAACGCTTGAGCGTGACGCAGGAGAAACCTTTAGCTACGGCATGTCAGTAGCCCCTGTCACAGATTGGGCACTCTACGACTCTGTATATACAGAGAGATATATGCATACGCCGCAGAACAATGCTGACGGTTATGCTCAATCAGCAGTGCATAACATCACTCAATTGATGAAGGCCAAGAGGTTCCTTCTATGTCACGGAACTGGTGATGATAATGTACATTTCCAAAACAGTGCAAAGCTATTGGACAAGTTGGACTTGGCTGGTGCTGAGAACTACGATCTCCATGTATTCCCAGATTCCGACCATGCAATCAGATACCACAACGCCAATAGTATCATCTACGACAAGTTATTCTCATGGTTGGACCATGCATTCAAGGGAGACTACTTGAGTGCTTTTCAAAGATAAACTATTTCTAGACACTGTACTATATAATTGACTCAATTGAAGAGAGAAATCAGGCTTAAACCGTAGAGAAACTTTGCCAAAGCGGTCTGTAATAAAGTGTATATGATACACCCGTACACCATGTACCCTCGGATTTCCCCCAGTGTACCTCGGAGCTGCTTTGTTTTTCTGCTTTTGCCACTGTGAGCTCAAAGCCTTCGAAAAACACAACAAAAACAACGACGAAGAATATCAAAACAACCCTGATCAAACAGCCGCCGTTGACGATAAACAGCTAATCCATTGAGGCGCTTAACTTCACAATATCAGCACGTCAAATGGCAGCCAATATACAAGAGAACACTGCGAAACCGCCGGAGGAGCCAAAGGCTGTGAAGCCAGAACAGAAGAAGACAGAAGAAGAGGAGATCTCTGAGGAGGATGAGAAGTTGAAGAACGATTTGGAGTTGCTTGTTGAGCGGTTGACTGAGGAGGATTCATCGCTGTATTCACAGGCGTTGGATCAACTGAAGGAGCAGATATCGTCGTCCACAACGTCGATGACCGCTGTTCCTAAGCCGTTGAAGTTCTTGCATCCGCACTATGAGGCCCTCGTGAAGGCATTTGAATCGTGGAGCGATCCAGCGCTCAAGTCCAGATTCGCCGACATCCTTTCAGTGTTGAGCATGACACACTCCGACAACGGTAAGCACGATGCTCTCAAGTTCAGACTCATCTCTGGTGAGGAGTCCTATACGGACTGGGGCCATGAGTACATTCGTCACTTGGCATTGGAGATTGGAGATGCTACCAACGAGAGCTTGGAGTCTGGAGAGACGCAGTTTGACGAGGCAGAGATCAAGAGCATTGTGCTTAAGATCGTTCCCTTCTTTTTGAAACATAACCAGGAGGCGGATGCCGTGGATCTATTGCTCGAGACCGATAACATTAGCGAGTTGCCACAGTTTGTTGATAAGAATATCTTCAGAAGAGTTGGACTGTACTTGGTGAGCTGTGTGCCTTTGTTGCCACCTCCAGATGATTTGGAGTTCTTACAAACTGCGTTCGCGATCTATTTGGAACATGGTGAACTCACACAGGCGTTAGCGCTTGCTATCAGAATCGACGACGAGGAATTGATTGAATCTGTTTTCAAATCTACCGATGACCTCACGGTTAAGAAACAACTGGCTCTAATGCTCTCTAAACAGAACTCGGCATTCAAGAACGAAGAAGTGCAAGATCTCCTCGATAATAGAAACCTCTCTGAAAAATTCCAATATGTTATCAAGGAGCTGAACTTGCAAGAACCAAAGCTTCCAGAGGATATTTACAAATCACACTTGGAGAGTGTACGTCATGAGGCAACAATCGACTCTGCAAAGCAGAACTTGGCGTCTTCTTTTGTCAATGCATTCTTAAATATGGGCTATGGTACCGATAAGATGCTCACAGAGAATGAAAACTGGATCTACAAGACTAAAGGCGATGGTAAGCTATCTACTGTGGCAAGTTTCGGTGCCATTCATCAGTGGGATGTCGATGGATTACAAACGTTGGACAAGTACTTGTATTCTTCGGAAGAAGAAATCAAGGCTGGTGCACTTTTAGGTATGGGTCTTGTCGGCGCAGGCGTCCACGATGAAGTTGAATCTGTGTTGTTGTTACTTCAAGACTACGTGACAAACTCTAACAAGAAGCTCGCCATGTCAGCTATTCTTGGATTGGCACTGTCCTTCTCTGGTTCTCAAAACGAGGATCTCTTGAACTTGTTACTCCCCTTGGTTTCAAACTTGGAAGTGCCAATTGAAGTTTCTGTACTTTCTGCATTGGCACTTGGTCATGCCTTCGTTGGTACATGTAACGGTGAAATTACATCCACTATTTTACAGACTCTTTTGGAGAGGGATTTCGCTCAATTGGAGAACAAATGGATCAAATTCATGGCACTGGGTCTTGGTTTGTTGTTCATGGGCAAGGCTGAACAAGTTGATGACGTTCTTGAAACCATCAGAGCCATTGAACATCCAATCTCGAAGAGTTTAGAGGTTTTGACAAGAATCAGTGCATATGCAGGTACTGGTAACGTTCTTGAGATCCAAGGCTTGTTCGAAATTTTGACACCAAAGGGCCCACCATCAGAAGAAGAGACTAAAGATGAAGATGCGGATGAGGATGAGGAGGAGAACGGTGAAAGTAAGGCTGTGAAAACAGACATTGATGGTGATATCGATCTCGACGATGCCCAAAATGACGATGAACCAACAATTACAGAGGATAAAGAAGGTAACAGCAAGGCTGATAATGACGACGAAGACGAAGACGACGAAGATGAGGAGAAGAAGGTCACCGATGATGCATCATTGGCGTATGCTGTTTTGGGTATTGCAGTGATTGCACTGGGTGAGGATATCGGTAAGGCTATGAGTTTAAGACACTATGGCCACTTGTTGGATTATGGTTCTGATTCGATCCGTCGTGCTGTTCCACTAGGTGTTGGTTTGCTCTCAACTGCTAATCCTCAGGTAAATATCATCGAATCGCTCTCTAGAATGTCCCATGACCAGGACATTGACGTTGCGATTAATGCTATATTCGCCATGGGTTTGATCGGCACCGGTACAAATAATGCAAGATTGGCCCAGTTGTTTAGACAGTTGGCTGCATATCATCGTGATGGCAATGCGCTTTTCGCCACTAGAATCGCACAAGGTTTGACACATTTAGGTAAAGGTACCTTGACGCTCAACCCATTCACCACAGAAGGTAGAATCCTCTCAAAGGTTACACTTGCGTCCTTGTTGACCGTTGCCGTTGCATTTGTCGATCCAAGCTTCATCTTGGAGCATCACTACTTGCTCTACTTTTTGTGTAGTGCGGCACGTCCGAGGGTGCTGGTTACCGTTGATGAAGAATTGAATGAGCTTCCAGTTACAGTGAGAGTTGGTAAAGCCGTCGACGTTGTTGGTCAAGCTGGTAACCCAAAGACAATCACAGGATGGGTTACACAGACAACACCGGTGCTATTAGGCTATGGTGAAAAGGCCGAGTTGGAGGAGAACAGTGAATACGTTGCCCTCTCATCCTTCCTGGATGGAATTGTCATCTTGAAGAAAAACCCAGATTACATTGAGGATGAGAAATGAGGTGCAAGCTTTAGTTATTGTTGCTCTGTATAGAAAGAAAATGTAAGTTTCCTGTACATTGTTGTTACGTTCATTCTCTACACCGAGAAATATCAATTCAACTTTTATAGGGTGAGATCCCCTTTTTCAATTACTCTCCATTCGTGCTCTATGTTTTGTATCATTATGGATCGTCCCTCATGGTTGTATCCTTATTTGAAGTCCTGGGCCTTTGTAGCCATCAAGAGACCCACAATCAACCCAAAGAGTCCCAAGACAGAGCCAAAGATCTCCACAACGAGGATCTTGACAAAGAGTGAGGAGTCAGCAGCGTCTGACACTGCTGCTGTAGCGCCTGTGATACCAACAGCGATACCGCAAATCATATTACTCAAGCCAACGGTTAAACCAGCCCAGAAAAGGGAATAACCCGTGTACAAGTTTGAATTCGAATATAACGTGTCGGCAGTGGCGTTGGTAAGCTTCGAGGAGAACACAATGGCTGTGATCAGCCCATAGATGGCAACAACTTCACAAAAGATGATGCTGATCAGGTTTTTCGTTGTGATACGTGGGGCACGGACACCAGCACCGATGATGGAGGCACCTGTGATAAAGATACCCCAGGCAGCACCAACAACCGAGAATCCAATACACGATGCAATCCCCAAATTCGCCCAGAGGTACGGCGACGTGGTCTCCAAGAACTCACCAAAGTTGAACGTCTCACCTTGTCCTGTAAAGAGTATATCTGTATACACTGTGGTTAGTTTAAAGCACCAATATTGGCTTTCGAAAACAGTAGCACTCACATCCACCGTACGCCACGGCAATCGCAGCTACGAGGGAATTGAAAGATGCCTTAACGGAGGGCAACTGGATGTCCATATCACTCATGTTGTACGTGTCCTATGTGTGAGTATGGGAGTTGGTGTTGAAGAAGAACAAGAAAGAGAGAGAGCTTTTTAAAGGGGGTTTCGTTGGCTGCCTTTGCGAGATGGACAAAAAAAGTGTAAATAGGCAAAAAAGAAAAAGAAGAGGAAATGTACGAATCGGGGAATTAACCTAATTCGGTAGACTTCCTAACACAGTAATCGTAAGTTATGTGTCACTATTGCTGGTCACTATTACTAGTCTAACTCTTTTTCTTCAGTTATATACGTACACAGTATCTAGTTATCGAGCTCTTCAACGGTGGCACCTTCATAAGCAGGCTCTAACAGTTTCCAGCGACACGTGATCTTCTCCTTTGCGAATCTGTTGATGATCTCGTTGGCAATCTCTTCAAAGTTCTCAGTAGCCAAAGCCAGGATGGTTGGGCCTGCTCCTGAGAGACAGATACCCAGCAATCCAGGGTGGGTCTTTGGTGTAACAGAGGACAAGATCTCTGTAAGTCCAGGGATCAAGGTCTTTCTGTAAGGCTGGTGCACCCTGTCTTGCATTGCCGGGTAAATGAGTTCCGGATCTGGTGGTGATCTTGTCAAGGCAGTAGTCAGCACCGCTAGTCTTTGCAAGTTGAAGATCATGTCCTTTGCAGTGTATGCAGTTGGTAGGACACCACGGGAGGAGGCCGTTGAGACCTCGAAATCTGGGATGATTGCGACACACTTGACCTGTTTACACCAGTCGTACTTGATGTGACGGCCAATGTCATGTGGAGGGATTGGCGGAGCCAACCCGGTGTTGTGGCCACCAGCAGGTTCTGGTAGCACTTCTGACAGTGGGATCTCCTTTCTCTCCATATCAGCAGCGCTCAAGTCACGCAGGTATGAGCCCACAAATCCTCCCATCATCGCAGCGGTGATGTTATCTGGATGACGTTCAATCATGAGACAGTAGTCCAGGATTCTCTCCTTGGAGAACCCAAGCTTACCAATCTCGTTACCAAGCATCGCACCACCGACAACAGCTGCACCTGAGGATCCTAAACCTCTTCCCAATGGGATTGGGTTCTTAATATGGATCTTTGTACCTATTGGGAATTCTCTAATGTCGTTACAACGCAACACGTACAGAGCAGTTCTCGTGATCAGATTCTCATCAGCTTTCAATGGAACATGCTCAAATCCCTCCGAGTCCTCCGAGTACGTGATCACACAGTTATGAGGATCGTTGTTTGTCTCGCTGGCGAACTTTGGGTCGATCGTGACGTCCAGCTCGAGGAAAAGAGATAGACCTATACCTAAAACGTCGAAACCTGGCCCGATATTAGCAGACGATGCCGGCACCTTAATGACGAAGTGACGAGTCATCGTATCGAAGTTAGTCTCAAATACCTTGGTTACACAACTCGGTGTTTGTCTGTATGTGTGGAGGGAGAAGGAAGATGAGAGAAGAAAGGATGACTTAGACGACGACTGGTGGTGATGTAAAAATTTAGTACCGCTGGTCGTCGCAGCGGTGTGGCCCAACCGGAAAACACACCGCAGAGCAGACAAACACCCGGAAAAAGCAGAATGGTCGGAAATGGTCTCGGAAAAAACACATTCTCGCAAACTGTATCGGAAAGAACAGGGCAGTCGGAATATGAGTCGGAATGTGGCCCATTATCGGAAATCGAAACACCCAGACACCACTTTCACACCCGCAACGACGGCGCCCTCTCTTTTTTTACAGGTTTTACCCAGAATTAACCATAGAAACCAGCTTCTCGAGACAGTTCCAAGGAGGCTTCAAACACCCAGTGAAACATAGAGAGAAAGCGATGCTGAGAGCCGGATTAAGGAGCCTTAGAGCACAGAGAGCATACGCCACAGCATCGAATGTAAGTTCCTCGCACTCGCCAACTCTTCTGGCAAGCCGTTCCCACTAACAACCATTTATGTCCAGGCAGTCAACTCATCGTTGTTATCCAACGGGCTCAGAGTGGCCACTATCCAGACACCAGGCCACTTCTCTGCACTGGGGCTGTACGTGGATGCTGGGTCGAGATACGAAGCTGGTAAGCTGAAAGGACTGAGCCATCTCGTTGACCGGTTATCTTTCAAATCAACGGAGAAGACGTCTGGGACACAGATGTTGGAGACTCTGGAGCTATTGGGAGGGAACTACCTGTGTGCATCTTCGAGAGAATCGATGATGTACCAGGCTTCAGTGTTCAACAATGACGTCGAGAAGATGTTCCAACTCATGTCAGAGACAGTCAAATGCCCAAGAATCACACAGGAAGAGTTGGAGGAGCAGAAGCTCACAGCACAGTACGAGATTGATGAGATCTGGATGAAACCTGAGCTGATCCTGCCTGAACTGCTACACAGCGCAGCTTATAGTGGTGAAACCTTGGGTGCTCCTTTGCTGTGCCCGGCAGATCTGTTACCACACATCGCACGTGACGATATAATGCAATACCGTAACAAGCTGTACCAACCAGAATCAATAGTTGCAGCATTTGTAGGTGTTCCTCATGAAAGAGCCGTTGAGCTGACAGAGAAGTATCTTGGTGATATGAAACAGACTTCACCAAAGGTGAAACCTCGTGTGGCTCATTATACAGGGGGTGAGATTAGCATCCCAGCACCACCACCAATGGGCAATCTGCCAGAGTTGGTACATTTGTACATAGCATTCGAGGGTTTACCATTTGATGACCCAGATGTCTATGCATTGGCAACATTGCAGACCTTATTAGGTGGTGGTGGTTCCTTCTCTGCTGGTGGTCCTGGTAAGGGGATGTACTCTCGTTTATATACGCAGGTGTTGAACCAGTTCTATTACATTGAGAGTTGCATATCCTTTAACCATTCATATGAGGACTCCGGACTATTTGGAATCTCTGCCTCCTGTATTCCACAGGCTGCTCCATATTTGGCAGAGGTGATCTGTAGACAATTGGCTCAGACTTTTGACAAGAGCTCTGGTGGGCTGAACGACAACGAAGTCAATAGGGCAAAGAACCAATTACGCTCGTCGTTGATGATGAATTTGGAATCAAAGATGGTTGAATTAGAGGATTTGGGACGCCAGATGCAGGTTAGAGGTAAACGTGTCCCAGTGGAGGAGATGGTTGAAAAGATTGAACAATTGACGTCCGATGATATCAGAAGAGTTGCAGAGAGAGTCTTGACGGGAAATGCCAACAACGCAGGCAAGGGAACTGGAAAACCAACAGTTGTCATTCAAGGTGAAAGAGAACACTTTGGCGACGTTGATGGTGTCATCAAGGCTTATGGATTGGGGAAGTTTGAATCAGAACAAGTTCAACAAAAGTCTAATAGAAAATGGTTTTGAACGCTGGTATTCACATCAATGGCTGTCTTTTCTATAACTTGTATATATTTTAAAAAGTGATCAAAACTACAACAGCTAATGCTGGGTATTTCATGTATTAATAATGTACATCGTTTAGACGAAAAGTTCATCAGTTGGCATGGATTGCTTCCTTGAGCTCAATGTTTCAAATTTTTCTCTCCAAACATTAACCTCTTTTGTTAACGTTTCAGTTTGCTCATTGAGATGCTTGATCTCTCTCTCAGCTCTTCTGAAGTTTATCTTAGAGGTAGAATCAGCAGCTTGCCACTTTTGAATGGCGTTGAATAATTCGTTGATTTTAGACTTGTACTTTGATCTCTCTTCGTCAAAAGCACTAATGGTCTTGGCTTGTCTATCAACTTGACTCTTCAACTCTTCGGCCTGACGAGTAACTGTTTTCAAATTCTTCAAGTGATTATGCTTTTCATTCGTCTCCTCGTTGAGCCTCTTTTCCACCTGATCCAATCTTTCAATCCAGATATCGTCGTTTTGGGAGTTCAGCTTCTCTTCCAACTCTGAGATTCTGCTCTTCAAGGTCTCCGTGAACTTTCCGAGACTTTGGTTCTCTTCAACAAGTACAACATTCTTTTGCTTCTCATCGTCAATCAACACTTCCAGGTTGTTATGAATAGAGATCAATTTCTTGTGTTGTGCATTCAAAGACTCAATTTCACGTTGGTGCTTTGCAATAGTTTCTTTCAAAGAATCTTGTGCTTGACGAGAAAGCTCGCGTTCATTAGAGAATTTAGCGTATTCACCACTCATGTTCTTCACTTGTTCTTCCAACCTCTTCTTATCCGCATCAAGAGAGTCACGTTCAATGATTAAGGAATCAACAGACTCATTCAAGGTACCAATTTGCTTCATCAATGAGCGCAGCTTGACCTCCAAATCCTTCTGGGAATTCTTGATACACTCATTCTCCTCTTGTAAGTCTTTTGACAAATCAGCATAGTAATTCTTTTGTTTTGTCAATTTACTAACTTCTTGACTCTTTTGACTCTGCAAACGATCAAGATCAACTTCAAGGGCACCAATGTTCTTACGAAGTTCAGTTTCAGTTCTCAAGGCTCGTGCAATATCCTGCTCTTTCTGTTCCAATTGATCCTCTAGTTTGTTCTTCTCACGAGCAGAGGTACGGAAAAGACGTTCATGATACTGCTGAATCTCTTCTTTCAACATTGTGTTTGAAGCTTCCAGTTTGGAAAGTTCAGAGTCCTTAGCTTCTAATGAGCTTTTCAATTGACTAATAGATGCATTCAGCTTCATTGTAACGGTTTCCATCTTGGCATAGAGCTTTTTGAGTCTCTCAATTTCAAGAACTGACTCATTGTATTGCTCTTTACAGAAATTCTCTTGGAATTTTGAGTTTCTTACAGATGCTTCTGCATCCTCCAACTTGTTAAAGTACTCCTCAGCTCTAGACTTGTAAAGCTTCACACTCTTTGAAAGATCTGAATTTTTACTTTCGAACGCTTGCAACTTGAGTCTGACTTTTGCCAATTCCTCACGTGCTATGTGACTTGAAATGGAATCACTGTCCTTAGATTTCAGGTAATGTATTTCCTTCTTGGATCTCTCGAGTTCGTTTTGCAAAAATTCAACCTGGGACTTAAATCTACCAAGTTCATGACGAGCGCTGTTGAACTTTCTAGAGGTTTCTTGATAAACCTCGAGTAAGTCTTCATCATGTTGAGGTGGAGTAGGTACAGACTTTCTAGCTGCCAGTTCTCTCTCCAAAAGTCTGATTCTCGCTAGACTTGCTTCATATTTAGCCTTATGTGAGTCAAAATCATTTGACAAGGCCAAAGAAGGACTTGGACTATTGCAGTCCTTCAGAATATGCTTCTGAATTTCAGAGCCTGATTTCAATTTTTGAGAAACTTTGCGTTCAATGTCGAGTTCTACCTTCAACTTCTGAACCTTATGCTTGAGCTTCTCGTTGGAATCAAGTAAGCGGTCATAAGATTCATCACCGAGAATTGGAGACTCTCCAGTGCCATACGCATTTCTGAGTTTCTTAATTTGAATCTTGAACTGTTGATTGTCGAAAGTCTCTGAAGCCAAACGAGCATGTAGCAGCTTGACCTCAGTTTTGAGCTTGTTGTTATCAATAGTCTCTTTTTTCAACATTGCACTTTGTTCATTGAGCTGCAGTCTCATACTTGCATATTCTCTGATCAACGCTTCTCTGTCAGTGTTTTTACGCACAGAATCTTCATCAAAATGTGAGTTCAAGGATCTTGAACGGAAAGCTCCTTCTGCAGTTCTGATACCGGCCTCTTTCTTGTTTCTCTTAAGCTCTTCATTTTCATCTTGGGCTTCTCTTAATTTTCTGGTCAATTCGAATTGTTTAGATCTTTCATCTCTTAACTGAGATGTCAGTTGTTGAATCTCTGCTTTCAAAGCAGCAAGATCGTTGTCATACTGTTGACGGCCACGATTAAAGTTGATGTCATCATCAATCTTTTTCTGTAAAAGTTCTCGAGCTTGACTTGCATCTTGTTCAAGATCCTTATGTCTGGCCCTCAAATCTATAAGCTCATCCTTAATATTGTCCAATCTGGAACGCTCAAGTTCTAATTTCTTACGCTCAGCTTCAAAAGAAACTGATTTAGACTGCTCTTTGGTCAACTGAGATCTCAATCTTTCTATCTCAGAATCCTTTGTGCTCAACACAGAATTGTGTTGTGAAGCAGTGGCTTGCATCGACTTGATTTTCTCTTCGAGTAATTCTTTCTCATCACGAAGCGCCTGAACAGATTGTTTGACCATGGAATAGCTGGAATTTAATGCAGAAAACTTGGTATCAAACTCTTGTTTCGATATGGCGAGTTTTTCTTCCAGCTCTTTGATTCGAGCTTCCTTGTCCTTCAAGAATGTCCTTAATGACTTGATCTCCTCTTTAATCCTGTCCGCAATTTCATTATGAGTTTTCTGAACAGCCCGACTCTTCTGAACAGATTCTTCAAGTGTCTTGACTTTAGTTTCCAGAGCAGACTTTTCATTCTCCAAACACTCAACAGCTTGTTTGGATGTTGACAATTGAGTAGCAAAATTGGCCATCTTTGAGGCCATTTCGTTGTTAGAGAGTTGAAGTTCATCACGTTTTGCCTCGAGTTCTTTGATAGTTTCCAAGCAATTGTCCAACTCAAGCTGTATCTCCTTTGAACGAGCTTGGGATGTTTCGAGTTCAACCACTTTATCCTTCAAAGCTTGAGATTCGCTACCCAGTGTAGACTGAACAATTGAGAGCTCTTCTACAATCGACATGTGCTTCGATAACAGCTCAAGTTTTTCAGCCTGAACATCAGTAAGCTCTTTCTCCAAAGAAGTGATCTTATCATGCAAATTCTTTGCTCTCAGAACCTGCTGTGACGAACTTAGGAGTGGCTTCAGGTCAGAATAGAGCATGAACCACGGATTTTTGCTCAATTGGTTATGGATTTTGAATGATTTCATCAAGACCAAAGAAGCTTGAACCTTCTTCAATGCGGCATTGATTGATCTTCTCTTGAGAACACCTCTGGCTATGGCCTTAAAGTTGGTCATAGTCATCTTGATCTGCAAATCTCTCTTAAGTTCAAGTTCAGCTAGAACACCAGCTTTAAAGAAGATCTTTGTTGAACCGACCTTGTAAATTTCACTATCAAGTTTCAATGACTTGAGGATGATCTCACAGTTTTCCTTTATATGGGAGCCAAAACTTGCACTTGTTAGGACTTTGTATCTATCATAAAACTCCTTGAAGAAGATTCTGTTAGGAAAGCCCGAACGGACAATTCTGATACCTTCCAAAACACCATTACACTTTAGTTGATCTAATACCAATTTCTTGTCAAAGATATGGGGTTTCTTCTTGTGGTTTGGAATGATACATCTGACGAAATGGGGGTGAGTTTGGGAAAGTAAAGACAGCAGTTCCCCCAGCTCTTCCTTGTGTCTTTGAGAAACGGTTCTGAACGATGAGCCTCTTTGATGAAGATCATCATGATACAGTTGGGAAACAAACTTGTCCTTAGAAGATGACATCATCTCGACTATACTATCTGACAATGGATCTTTATTCTTGTCGATCCATTTATCAATAGTATACTCAACATCACCAGCATAGTGTCTTAAGGTAAACTTGTTTGAGAATTTTGAAGGTTTGAACTTCTCACTAGAGTTCTTGCAATGCTTTTCTAACTTTTCAAAGAAAGTAGTATCAGATGATTTGGGAACGATACATTCCTCTTCTAGTATTGAGAGCACACCAAGTGGTTTCTTTTCAATCAGATCAATAGTTGCCTGTAAATCTTGACCAAAGTCAATGAACTTCCAATCAATGTCCTCCTTTAGATATTCATTTTGTTCCAGAACGAACATGTGATGATTGAAGAATTGTTGCAATTTTTCATTGGTATAGTTGATACACAACTGTTCAAAAGAGTTTTGTTTGAAGATCTCAAAGCCTGCAATATCAAGAACACCGATGAAGTTAACACCGTTCGAATCGTCATTCAAATTCTTGTTGATATAATCAACCAAGAACTTGAACACTTTTTCGTACAACGATTTTGCCAATGCATCTAATGAAGATCTAGCTTCACTGGCATTTCTCGATTGTTTCATGATTTCCTTACCAGCTTTAACCTTTGGCCTCAAGATTGCATCTGCAAAGTCATTCTTGGAAACCCCTAAGAGTCCACAGAGTATATCGATTTCACTCTTGAAGTTTGCCTGTTCGGATCTCATACTTGTGAATTCAATGTTACCCAAGTGTAGGATCACTGCCATTATCTTGAAAACATCATAATAAACAGCCTTTTCGATTCCCATGATATCCATAGCATTTTTCAAGCCGGCGAATTCCTTCTTGTCATCCACACCTGGGACAGTGAAATTACCCTCTTTCAAGTAGTTGTAGGTAGATGGTGATCTATCTAGCCCAAGAAGCGAGAGTTCTTTATCAGAGAGACCGGCAAGTAACTGATAAAATATATGATAATTTCTTTCATTAGAGGAATGTTTCACCACTCTAGACTTCTCGAGAAGGTACCAATCGATACGAGCACCGGCAATTGCACCTTTTGAATCGAATTCGATCTTGATGAACTTACCAAATCTCGAAGAGTTATTATTTCGCAGCGTTTGGGAATTTCCAAATGACTCCAAAATAGGGTTTGCCTGAAGAATCTGTTCTTCAAAGGAATGTTCGCCTTTATTCGTAGAAGTAATGGCAGCAAGGTATTGAATGATTTTTTTGGTGTTTTCAGTTTTACCCGCACCTGACTCACCAGTGACCAAGATTGACTGGTCCTTCTTCTCCGCCAACAACAGCTGGTAAGCTTCCTCTGTCTCTGCAAATATATGTGGTTTTGTATCAGGCTTGGGCACGTCGTGATACATGTTGATGTAGTCGTCGGAATAGATGGGAAGCCTAGTGTAAGGGTTGATAGCCACTAGGAAGAGACCAGAATATGTGTAGACGAGGTCGTCTGCGTATCTCTTCTCCAAGTTGAAGAGAACAGAAGGCTCGTTCAAATAGGTGAGTTCCGCAATGTCATCTGCCTTGTCGAACTTGGCCGGGTTAACCTCTTCGATGCTGCTAGACTCGATGACTTGTTCCTATGTGTGGTGTTAGTATAACCTCATAAGGTCATATCTGGAGGAGGGGAAAATAGCGAAAACACTTACTGAGCCATCATCGAACCGCACTTTCACCTTATCATCATCAACAGGCTCAACAACGTATCCTTTCTTGAAGACTTCAGTCTTATCTGGAACCCAAACCAGGTTCTTTGTTGTTTCCATCTCTTAGTGGGCCTTGGGTAATCGTCCGCCTTCAGAAAAGTCCAGTAATTCTTCAGCTGGAGACCAACAACCACAACAACGAAGCACAGGAGATCGATTCACAAGCTTCTTCTTCAAAAATGTGTAGCAGGTTTGTTTGTGTATTTATGAAATTCCATCAAAACAAAAACAAATCCATGTTTGAGAGTTCCGAAAAGTAAACAAAACTTCGCAAAAAAGCATCGGAATTCATTGTTTACGTTTTTCCTAAAAGGGACGCCCTAGTTTAAATTCATGAGATTTGGCATTCTTTCCGCTTTCTACTGTGCCTATTTTGATGAGTTCTTTCAAGGAATAACAAATGGTACTTGTTTCTTTGCAGTTTTGATATGCCGGAGAGGATCAATTGATGTTTATCGTGGGCTTTCGAAGCCCAAAGGAGCCATCGTCAGTCAGCCATGGATGCTTAGGTCTAATGACGTAGCCTTATTCGAAGGACACTGGTGATTCACAATTCCGATAGATCTATACCAGTGCTGTGCGATAACGAGAGAGGTGTCAGAACTGATTGTCAGGGAGAATTGGTCTTGAATCTGAGGCCTGAAAATCATATAATCCGTAGTCAACTATTGTTTCAGGGACGCATTAGAGCTGCTAAACCCTACATAGTACTCGGTACTGCCTCTTCAGTCCATCCATGCATTCAACGTATCAATCGTTCAAGTTCTTTCCAACCCATCAAATATTCCACATCCCACACACTACGCGATGTAGAAGCAGTGAGTGAAGATTGAACTCCTACATAGATTAATCTCTCCACCATTACACGCCACTTTGTGTTGCTATAGCTTTTCCGTATCGGACTGTGCTGCGCCTACCGATATTGAATAATACACCAAGAAGCCAGTATATACACCTTGAAACGCTTCTAATATTGACACCTCTTTCTGAGAAATAACACCCTTTCTTGTTACATTTCAGCCTTTCCAGAGGTTATCATACACTGGCTCACAGTGTGGGGACCCGGGAGTGATGTCTTACAAGTTTGAGTACCAAAGATCAACACACCGTAAGCCTATTCAAGCACAACAGGAACTGATAACGTCAACTGATCAGGTATCAAATATACTTCCCTTTGTATCTTCACTATCGAACCGTTCAGACAACGAGATAGAAGGTCGGCACAGCTGCATACCTCGAACCATACCTGAATCCACTTCTCAAATGTCGGTTTACCCAAGCTCCATAGATAAGCTGCCGTTTGAGATACGGTTGCTCATCGCCAATGAATTATCGCAATACGATACGTTGAGCTTGATGCTGGTCAACAGGGCATTTTATCAGGTTGCAGTGATACGCTTGTACACTGAGATTATAGTTGATCCATCATATTCCTATTTTAACATGGATATACTCTCTGCGCATCTATCAACAGCTTATCGCGCATCGTACATAAAGACGAGGTACAGTTTGAAGACTTTCTGTAAGACTGTTGAGAAGGCGACAAGTGCTGGGACATCTGAAAAGGGCATTGAGAAGTGTACACAGTATGCTTCATATGTCAACAGCTTACAGGTCATTGAGCTGCCTGATAGCTTTGATATACACACAGACTTCACTGTTCTGATGAGATCAATGCTCAAGTTGGCTAATTTGAGAAGTTTATACTGGGGGTCACAGACCGAACTTACACTCAGGATGATTGACAGGATACCCAACAAGGCTAATCTCAAATCGCTTAGGATGAGAGTGGATTTGAAGGCTGTGAGATCTCCCTCTGCATTTGAGTCATTTGCACAGTTCAACAATTTGGAGCATTTATCACTAGTACAGCTCTTGAAATCCAGGAACTTGAAGTATATATTTCTCAATCTGGTCAAAGATGGTAATGTTCAGTCCATATATAAGCTGGAGAGCCTTCAATTATCGATGCATGACTCCTTACATGGCTTCAACAAGAACATCCCTTCATCAATGCTCGTGCTGACGCAATTCATTATTGAAAATGAGCAAATGAAAATGACAGATTATGACTTGGATACGATAAAGTACATGTACGAAGTATGTTCACAAGCTGACTTCATATTGAAGTACCTGAAAGTACTAAGTCTAGACTCTGTTCTCGTTAGCTGCAAGGATGCTTCACGACTCCATCAAATGTGCGATATGAAACAATTACACCAGCTGGAGTTGAAAAACGTTTCAGAGATTCAACATATACCTGGTGTGAATGTTCCAATATCTATGAATGATCTTGCAAGAAGGTTGGATGTTGGATTTCTCAAGATTCTTGATGGCAGACAATTGGAAAACGTGACAAGACTTCGTATTGACTATAGAGAAGGCCTTCGGGACTCCGTTCCAGCCTTCATAGAAAGCTTCAATAGATTGGAAGAGCTCGATGTCACAATTAGGTGGAACTTAACTAAGCTGTGTTCTGTCGATTCATGGGTTACGCTGTGCAATGCCTACATCACTGCCATATTGAAGCATTCGGGCACGTTGAGGAAACTGTCTCTGGAGGCAAAGGAGGACTCTGTATTTTGCGAGCTGGACAAGCAATTCGACACGGCAGTATTAATGAAACTGAGTGCCTTGTCTAACCTTGAGTCCCTAAGAGTCCATGGATACTCTCTCCAGCCATATGCCACGTTGTTATTGTCAGAATTACCAAAATTGAAATACGTTGTGTTATATGGATCTAGTGCTGGTGGTGCTCCTCATATGGGATTACAAGTGGTACACAACGGTGTCCTTGATGACTGGTTAAGGGTTCGTCACGTGGCCAGCGAGATTGCCTCTGTTAACAATAACGTTGAGTTCATCAAAATAGACAAGTGCCTTTTCCAGATAAAGGATTCCGTCGCAGTTCCAAGGGATGGACTGGATAGATGGTTTGAATCCAAAGTGAGAGTTGAAATGAACAAGATGGGTAACAATTAATCAACTAGCTACGGAGTTGCAGAATAATCACGAACGTCATGAGGCGAATATGTGTATATTCAAGATAATAAAGTACAATCAACGGAACAACAAACCAAAAAGCAAACAACTCCAATTGATTCCGTCAAGAGGAATCTCCCACAAAAAATGTAATGTAACATCTCCCAACTTTGTATAAATAGAATAAATCTTGCAGTGCAAAGGCAATAGCTCTTTACATTATGACGCAGCATTTAGAACTGTCTTCATCATCAAACTTCACCGGATCCTTACTGACATAGCCCCTTTTTGGATACTCAACTGAGTTCTTTCGGGGAATCTCCCTAACTGAGGATTCAGATTTGCAGTTGAATAACGATGGTTCTGCACTCTTCCTGAGATCCAGGGTTGCACCAGTAGTGAATGTTTTCGTTCTTTTCCTTGGGTCACTTTTTAGCTCAACAACTCCATGCTCTTCGTTAACTTCTCTATGTTCAATAACTTGTTCCGAAAGCTTTATAAAGATCTCTGCAATGTTGGTGTTATGCATCGCAGAGCACTCTATGAATTCAGCGATGCCTAATTCACTTGCAAGTTGTTCTCCTTCATGCGTGGATATGACTCTAGCTGTTGAAGTGTCTGCTTGGGCTCCTACTAATATTGTTGGAGGCATGTTAGATTCCCTTGCTCTCAGTACATTTCTGTAGAAGTTCGTCACAGACTGGAAGGTTTCATGAGAACCAACTGAATATACAACGACAACACCATCAGCTTCGAGGAGTTGCTTATACATGAGATCAGAATAGACGTCGTTATTAGCGGTGTCCAGGATCTCCAGTGGAACCACTCTCCCATCTAGGTATATTTCTCTTCTGTAAACGTCTTCAACTGAAGGGTCAAAATCAACCGGGAAATGATCCTGTGTGAACTGTAAAGTCAATGACGACTTTCCAGAGCCTTGAGCACCGACAACACATATTCTAATCGGTGGTTGCTTTGTCGACATGCTATGTGTGTAGTGGAGAAGAATATATGACGTGTCACAGACTAAGGGCCAGGAGTAGATGTAGAGAATTAGGGGAACAAGAAGTTACAACGGTCAAGTACCACTGGATGTAGGAGCAACGGTAGGGTGTACTTCAACTTCAAACTCAACAGACTCTAGTCAACAACTCAGAGAGAGAGAGAGAAGAAGACAGAAGGAGACAGAAGGAGACAGAAGGAGAGGAAGAGAATAAAAAACTGCGAAAAGTGTGCAGACAGGGAAATAACTCTGATTTAAAGGGCACCAGAGAGATTTACAAATGAATATATGCACAATATGTAGTGTATATGTACTGAGAGTAGAGAAAGTCCAGATATGAGCAAATGTGTGGCACCGTTGGACGAGCGTTTGAAGTGCGAATTTGGCTAACTGGTCAACGTCAGCCAGCGCAAGCGTGAGTGTTCATTACTAGGGATCATCTGAAAGAAAGAGCCGCATTGCGCACTGCAGCCTTATGCATGAAAACCGTTTGAAAGAACGTCTGGCGTATCCAACGGTTGGGGCTTTTTGACGAGGCGAGCCTTGCTGTTGCCTCTGATTGATATTGGTTGGCTTCTTCACAACGACAACAACAAAGCACTTAGAGCGAACAAATGAAAGGTGTGTTCAGACAACAACACAATCTCCCCAAGTCCTCGTATAGGTTTTCTAAAAGTTTTAGCTCGCTGCATAAATGGTGGAACAGATATCCAACCGCAAAGTGCACTCACTCAATAGCAAGCATGGTTGTGCTCCTCTGGAGCTTCTTAACCCTTGGGGTGACCAGCTTTTGCATCTGTAATTCCGATAGTACAACCTCTGTACAAACCACAGATCTCTTGAAAAAGGTTTTACAAGGCGTTCAGATATCGAGGCAGCCATCAGTATGTTATATCCTGAGGGTTTAAATCGGCCTGTGGAGCATTCGACCCTCAACAACCAGAAAACACCAACAAAAGAAGTCTCTTTATGGAAAACATTGACCACTTCCCAGCCCATACATCTTTTAAGTCACTTTGAGTTTAAAAAAAATTGAGTTGTGGAATGCATTGTGTCGGAACTTTAATCGTTTCTTTTTTTTTCCTCTCTCTGTTTCTTTGCGTGCCTTACCGTTTGGAAAAGTCAACACACAATAAACGGGTAACGGAAAGGTTATTCGAATTGCTGTGGTTTTATGTATGGAAAAGAACTGGGTTTACGGCTATGAAACTGAGATCTCGTTTCTTCAAAGGTATTGTAAAGTACAGCGAAGAGGACAACACGTATAGGATCTGTTCTATTAGAGGATTCAGAAAAGAAGGTTTGAGGCCGTTGAAGTTGAATGTAACTCTTAGCCAGTAATAACCATTGGTTTGAAACACAGACCTAAAGACTTATTGAAGCTTGGGCCTCAGCCTCAAGTCACAATGTCAGCCCATGTTTATGGGGTCGAGCCTTACAACGAAGATTGGTATACTTCGTCGATTTTGCGAAAGGAGCGAGAGGTTTATCCATGACTCAAAGTGACCTTTGATTTGTCCAAATCCCTGAAATTTGAGTCATTTGAGTACTTTTCCTTCACTAGTTGTCAATGAGCGTAGCAACATTCGCCCATATATTGCTCCGTGAATGTACTGTAAAACAGACGTGATGCATCAAGCCTAAGACATTATTACTGGTACGTGTCTCTTCAAGTTGAGAGTTGACACTAGTTTTCAGATTCAATATGCTCACTATACGAACTGATTGCTTGATGAGTGTAAGGATTCCATAGTGTTACTTTCATCGCGTTTCATATAAATTGATTTTTAAGAGTGTGAAACAAAATCTCTCATTGCGTGCTTTTCCATATGCTTTGTATATTGTTGAACAAATCCTTATAGCTGAAAGGCAATGACAGCATAGACAGGGAACAGAGCCAGATATTCTCGTTACGTTACAAACCAGCAGCGCCGGCATCGGAGTCAATAGTTAAACGATGAGTTTTTCTTGTCAAGATGGTCCTCCAGCGTACCACCCATATTCGATTGAATTGGATGGTCGGTTCACTTAACACGCCGATATGCCGAGTCTACCGGCACTCATGAGAACTTCATATTTGAACGATTCAACCCAGAAAGCTTAAAATGTTATGATCTGAAACAAAGGCGAGTGTAATAGAAAAGAGTTTAAGTTTTAATACGGCTATCAATGCATTTCTGCATAGAATGATTTGTTTCAGTCCCATGGTTACCGTATATGTCTCACATGTAATCTTTTAGCTGTTCCTGAGACTGCTGTCCTCCAAAGACTTATTTCTTCAGACTTGCGTGGGTGACATGTGAAGAATAATATCCAATCAATAACACCTCTAACCACATAATACATTTTCTATGCAGCATTCCACAAGGCATGGCTCACAAGGCATGGTTCACAAGATGGAGAACATCCTTTGACTAATTCATCATGGGAGATTATAAACCTGGCCGTGGCAAAAATACAGGGCCATGAATCAACAAACACCTACCTTCAGTTCTCAAGGAAGATGAGGAAAGCAAGTTCAAGCCACAACCTAACTGACTGCTTCTGTTCACGTTTCTTTTTGGCGCAGCCTCATGCAATGTGTAGCCTTACTGCATATCTACCACAGATAATTGCAGAAACATAGAATTTTGTCAGGGAAACCAACATTGAAAAAGTTTGCTAGGGGCATTAAATTATATCTGGTAATGATTGTAAAATAAAAAATTATACATATGTCATATACATCTAGCGTCGTCTAGACCTTGCGATTCTCTTCTTTATATCTCTGTAGTTCAGTTTCAACCACAAAGTCCATAGCACTGACCAGGTTCTTGAACACTTTTTTTGGACCTTTGATCTTTGTAAGTTCTATCCGAGACGAGCTAGAAAATTTGATCTCAAACTTCAAAGGCGATCCCAAAGTGTAGGCAGCGGGAACAGTAGCACTGATGGTATCACTAGTGGCTTTGATATTTCTTAGTGTACCCTCTTTACGCTTCAACTCAAGAAGCACTTCAATGGACTTACGCATACGAGCCACTGGTACTTCAGTTTCAAACAGCTTTGTGTTTTGTTTCTTCTTCTTCTTCTTCTGATCAGATTCACTTGACATCAAGCTGGAGAAAAACTTTGTGAACCAATTGCTCTTCTTCATGGTGTCTTCACGTTTCAAAGGAGCAGATGGTGCAGGTCTCTGAGGAGTGAGCTTCTTTGGCGGAACAATGACACTATTAATGGACTCCACAAAGGAATCATCACGTAGTTTCTTCAATGGTGACTCCTCAACTGGTTTATAACGTGTTGGCGATTCTTGTCCGGTTTGGGCAAATGGCGCCATAGAACTTTTCACTGGAGAATCGTCAGTTCGTGAACCTGCACTGTCATTGTCGTTCTCATCTTGGAAATCGTCAAAGATCATAGTAACGCGTTTGGCACCACCGGATTCCAAATCATCATCGGTATTATCAGCAAATATTGAGTTATCCATAATCGAACTCTTTGTCTCATTAAAGTCATCAACAGTTGAAAATTTGGGTCTCTCAAATTCTCCAAGTTGAGGTACAGGAACGTCATCATCTCTCAAATCACTTGGGTTGTTATACAGACTACCTCTGAAGTCCACCATTGCAGCATAGATATGTTTCGGATCAGTCGAAACTTTTCTACGGTGTTTAATAGTCGAATGGGTAGATGTGGACAATTTTAGGAGGTTCTGTTCCGAGGCAGCGACATCAACAAACATACTGTCTTCCCTTGGAGTCAACTTGCTACCTACAGTGACATTTGATGCAGCAGACATTGGCACTGCAGTGGCAACTTCAGTCATTGTTGGAACTTCGAAATCAAAAGTCAGCTCCTTTGTCAATTCTTTCGTGGCAACAGAAATAGTTCCATCGTCATCTGAGCAACCACTACGTATTGAACCGTAGTTTGATGATGATATTCTATAATCTGGAGCCTGTGACACAAGGGTCGACCCAGCGGCACTAGATTCAGCAGCAGCAGCAGCATTAGTGGTAGCAGGAACAGTGGAAGTTACTATATCTGCGTTTGGCAAAGGCGGTAAATCGTTCTGGTTTCCTTGTAAAATAGCTGCAAGGTTGATGGAGGTGGAAGACTTTGAGTAATAAATCTTCGAGCGAGTCTTGTGATCTCGTTGCAGAGACACACCCAATCTCTGAAGTACAGCATTTGGATTCATGTCAGTAGCTCCACTCTTCTTATAACTTGGATCCAAAGTTGTTGGTTTTAGCTCAGGTGTTGGTTCAGTAACAGCACGTCTTTGAGAGCTATAATCCACATCAGTCATTGGTGGTAACTTGGCAACAGGAGCCACCGGTGCAGCAATGGAAGGTGGATGTGACTCTGTTGGTAAAGGCCTTGTTCGTCTTGGAGAGAGCGCTGCCACTTTAGGCGAGCTCGAAGACATTTTTGGTCTTTGACGTGCAATTCCCAACGGCATGTTCTCCTTGTCTTCTTCTTGTTTTAAAGTCATTTCAATTTTTGAAGGCAAAGGAGAAGATGTAATGAATCTATCATCGTCCCTACTCTTTGGTTCCTTTTTTATACCGTTAAAGTTAAAGATCTCCTCGTAGAGCTCGGCAAATTCACCTTTAGGCATACCATCATCACCGAAGCTCAACCAATCAACATCCAAATCAGGCAACGGTGGTAGAATACTTTTGTGTTTCTTCAAGATCGCATTGTTATTGTTAGAAGCAAACGATCTTCTACTCGATGATCTCGACACGTGAGCAGATCTATTACCGTTGTTGTTCGTATTGAACGAGATTCCACGACGGTAAGAGTTCGATGCAGAGATTTGAATTTGTCCCGACGCGTTCTTGATCGACTTGATCACTGGGGCCACTGGTATTGGAGGCATTTCGACCTGTTCGGTCTTTACAATTTGAGAGCCATCCTCGTTAGTGATTGTCGTCTTAGACATGCTCTTCGATTTCTTAAGAGTGCCATCACCAGCTCCAATCTTCTTCTTCTTGGAGTTCTTATGAGACATTTCAGACTTTTCCTTTGTCTGGTGTTGTTGCTTATAGTTCAACAAGAGGTAGTAAAACATTCTCTCCGGATTTGATCTTCTAGATATCAATTTGGGAATGAGTGACTGTTCTGTAGCACCGTGGAATAAAACAGAAAGACTCTTAAGAATGTCTTGATCAATATCTGATTTCTTCAACACCATATTGGAAACATCGTTGTAGTAAGAATCCACTTTCTCCTGGTTCTTCTTTTTGGTTTTCAGCAATGCTGAGGTTTCGTACTTCTTCAACAAGGTATGCTTGAAGATATCGTTAATTTTGATTCTCTCTGCTGGGTTAACTTTCAACATTTTCCAGATAAGGTCCTTGGCCTCTGGCGTAAGGTAATTTGGCATCACGAACCTACCTGCACGAACTTTGAGCAATAAGTTTCTGATATTTTCATCATCAAACGGTAAATGACCCGTGAGAAGAGCAAACAGTATGATACCACAGGACCAAATATCACTTGGAGAGCCATGGTACGATTTACCAGTGACGATTTCAGGCGATGCGTAATGTGGAGAACCACAACTTGTCTCCAAGAGCTGTTGATTCATCTCCAGAGCAGCCATACCGAAATCGGCAATCTTGATGTTGTTGTTCTTATCGAGCAACAGGTTCTCCGGCTTGAGATCACGATGACAGATGTTGAACTGATGGCAATAGCTAACACCGCTAATGATCTGTCTAAAATAGTGGACCGCCTCACGTTCAGGGAGTTTCCCCTTCTTGATGAGGTAGTCGAACAGTTCACCGCCTTCGACGTATTCGAGCACCAGGTAGAGCTCGCCTTTATTTTCCCACACGTCATACAAAGCCATGATATTAGGGTGCGAGATCAACTTCATGATGATGATTTCCCTCTCAATACCATAGGGAGAGCAGATCGCCTTGTCAGCCTTGCCATCCTTTTGGAACTTAGACTTGGGGACAATCTTTACAGCAGCCAACTGTCCAGTCTCCGAATGCTTTGCTAAACGGACCCTACCTGTGGAGCCCTTACCAAGTGTACGGCCCAATCTCCAGGGTCCAACGTGGTTCTTCGACTTCCTCTTTGACGAGTTGGTGTTTGTCGAGATCTGGGACAACCGCTTTGTAGCGTTTTCAACGGAGACAACGATTCTATCGATCTCATTGGCGGTCTGCTCAGTGACTTTGGGCGTTGACGCGTTTTTCCTAGGCACCACCGGCACATTCTGGACGTTGTTGTTCTGAGAGAGCGCTGCCCTCGCAGCGCTATGGGCAAAGTTATCAACACTGGGGTGGTTGTTAATCTTCGAAGCCATCACTTGTGGTATAACTCAGAAATGGGGTGGGTTCAGCAGCAGAAGCGGAGGAAACGAAGGGGAGCAAATCAGAGGGTATAAATGAGCGTAAAAGTAGTTGGTGATCCTTCCTCTTTTCTTCTCCCGGTTTATTCCACCGTGTTATTCAATTGAAGCACCAATGGACAAGCGACACAGACGTTTTGTTAACAGTGAGCACCACAGCGGATCAAGTGGACGAGACAGTGAGAGAGAAACAAGCAGACAACACGCACAGGCCCCAAACACAGCGAGAGAAAATGGGTTCTAAAGGCTCCAAAGAGAAAAAAATTTTGATCCACAAAGCCCTCTCAAAGGCGGTTACTGTGGTTTCTATCCCCCTTCCAATTGAACCACCGCTGAAGGGAGAGAAACATCCACACACCACGTAAACAAACGCGTCAAAATTTTTGTCTCTTTTGTCCGATCAACTTGTTCCTGTTTCAAAAGGGGAGCGGGCGCGTCTATGCATTTTTTTTTGTCTTTTCGCAATCTTGTTTTAACGGGTGAGACGCTCACCAGCCTTTTGAGGACCGCCTCTGCCGCTCCCACGCGTTTCGCCTTTTCGTGGGCCCTCCCTTCCCCCTGGCAACCAAAAACCCACAAACAAAACACAAAAACGCTCAGACAGAGAAGAAAAAAACTCTAAATTTTAGGGGTTGAGAAACAGGACCAAAACCCATTACGTAATCACGGACGTACTTCTTCTCGGTTAATTCTCGATGGTGCGCGATAATCTCCGGATTAGGCAGTGAAGGCCGGCTGCTCGGGCTCAGAGGGAAAGAGGGAAATTCCACCTTGCCAACTTCCCTCTTCGGTATCAATACAGAATCAAGTGTCACACACACACACCAATTGGAAGCCCGTTTATACCCAGCTGGCTGACAGATAGAGACAGGAGCCATTGAACAGTCCAGAGTACGCACATAGCAAGATGATGTCCTCGTGGAAGCTCACCAAGAAGCTGAAGGAATTCTCCAGATCAAAGAGCCCTAACCCGAAAGAGGAGGAGGACCAATCATCTGTCACCAGCCATGGAGCCCATACAAAGGAGTTCGCCACGCTTGGCCATAAGCATACAGAGTCCAAGGACTCCGTATGCACAAATGACAGTAGTTCTAGAAGAGACACTGTTACACCGGCAACGGTGTCAACGTCCACTCCAGTGGCTGGACATAATCCATCACAAGGTGGGTTAAAGACCAATGATAGTACGAGACTCCATCCCTCCACCTCACACGCTTCGAGTATGACGATGAGATCGTCGCCGGAGAAGGCGAAGGATGGCAAGGATGCCCATTTCAACCCGGGAATGCTTACAATAAAGATTTATACCGGTGCGCATTTCAAAATCCCCTTTGCAATCAACAACGATAAGGATGTGCTCGCCAAGCTGATCAATTCAGGTAGACAGAGGAACGGTGATGCTCTCCTGACCAAGTTGAACAACTTGAGCATCACGGAGGATAAACTGGGGGCTGACGATGCTAGTCACGTCATCCCGGCATCGGTTACAATCCCACCTTCTATCATGAGAAGCTCATTGATCTACTTTACAATGGAATTCGATAAGACCATAGTGTCTATTGAGGCCGACTCGGGCTCCATTGCTTCACCAACGTTCAACAAGATATCACAATTTGACGTTACCAAGTCCCAAAATGAGCTGAAGCTACAGGTGTTTTTGAAATTGCCAACTGTGCTGTTGAATGCATCAGCAGGTGTTACAGAGGAGGGCAATCAAGATATTTTGATCTCATCTAAGACGTTGCCATTGTCCTTCGACAACATCAATAACCCTATAAGATTGAAGAACCATAGCGTGCTTGCATTCGAGAATGACTACCCTGGGTTTCCGCAGAATGAGAACGGTGAGATCTTGGTTTCCATCGACTACAGACCAAATGAGAATAAGCACCTGACTATCGATGACTTTGATCTGTTGAAAGTGATTGGAAAGGGCTCATTTGGTAAGGTTATGCAAGTGCGCAAGAAGGATTCTGGAAAGGTTTATGCCTTGAAGGCCATTAGAAAGTCTCATATCGTCTCAAGATCAGAAGTTACACATACACTGGCTGAACGTACCGTGTTGGCTCGTGTGGATAACCCATTCATTGTTCCCTTGAAGTTTTCATTCCAATCACCTGAGAAGCTGTACTTGGTTTTAAGCTTCATCAACGGTGGTGAACTATTCTACCATCTACAAAGGGAAGGTAAGTTTGACTTGTCAAGGTCAAGGTTCTACACCTGTGAACTGCTGAGTGCACTGGAGTGCCTCCATTCCTTGAATGTCATCTATAGGGATCTGAAGCCCGAAAACATCTTGTTGGACTACAAAGGTCATATTGCGCTTTGCGATTTCGGCCTTTGTAAGCTCAACATGAAGAACGACGATAAGACGACAACATTCTGTGGTACGCCTGAGTACCTTGCTCCTGAGCTGTTACTCGGTAACGCCTATACAAAGGTTGTTGATTGGTGGACACTGGGTATACTGTTGTACGAAATGCTCACGGGCTTACCACCTTATTACGACGAGGATGTTAAGACCATGTATAGAAAGATCCTCACAAACCCATTGAAGTTCCCAGAGAACTTTGACAAGGATGCAAAGGACCTGCTGATCAAGCTGTTATCAAGGGATCCAAAGCAGAGACTAGGAGCAAACGGTGCCAAAGAGATCATGGACCATGCCTTTTTCAAACTGATTGACTGGAATAAGCTGAATAGCAAGGGCTACCTCCCACCGTTCAAACCACCAGTGAGAGACGACCAAGACACCTCGAACTTTGACCAAGAGTTCACCAACGAGAAGCCAGTGGACAGTGTTATGAACGACTACCTGAGTGACAGTGTGCAGAAGCAGTTTGGAGGCTGGACATATGTTGGAACCGAACACTTGGGCGACAGTACCGGCCGCTAAAATGCTTTATATATCCATTGAACGATTATACGGTTATTTATTCACGTTGTAATTGTAAACTACAGACCCGTCTAAATATACAATGCTCGTGACTTAAAACTTGTTGATTTAAAACTCCCTATTAAGAAAAAAGCGCTTAAGCAGACTTACCACGACGACCAGTGGTCTTGGTGTGTTGACCTCTGACACGCAAACCCCAGAAGTGACGGATACCACGGTGAGATCTGATCTTTTTCAATCTCTCCAAGTCATCTCTCAACTTAGACTCCAAGTTGTTGGCCAAGACGTGGTAGTCCTTACCGTCAACAATGTCTTTTTGTCTGTTCAAGAACCAAGCTGGGATCTTGTATTGAGTTGGGTTTTGCAAGATGGTAACAACACGCTCGAGCTCTTCTTGGGTCAACTCACCAGCTCTCTTGGAGAGATCGACATCAGCCTTCTTACAAACCAAGTTGGAGTAACGACGACCGACACCTCTGATGGTGGTCAAGGCGTATTGGACCTTGATCTTACCGTCAACGTTAGTGTTAAGCAAACTGGCGAGAAATGTTAGTAAAACAGAACACTTTAAACTAGGATTGAAAGAGAACAGTGTGTGTGTCTATTGGAATAGTTCCTACAATGGGCTTCAAATGGCACCTGGTGTTGAGGGAAAAGCTTGCGGGCCCTAATGATACTTTCAAAGCATATAGATTGACAATATGCTCACGCCCCCCTTCCTCCTGAAAGATCCAGCATCAGATGCCCTCCATATGATTCTCCAATGCTCATAAACCACCTTTAAAACTCCATAAGCATCCTGTGCTCCTTGCGAAGCTGGCCATAGACAAAGCGTGGTGAACACCCCCTCGGACAAACAACATAATCCACACACTTCCCTCCTTCCGTTCAATCCTTCAGCTCATAAGCAAACATACCGCAAGATGTGTTGGAAAGAACCTTGTTCCTGGACAACCAAAGACATTTTTGTATTGATTCGTACTGCTTAAAACAAGTTCAAGGGAAGGATTATGTTGTTGATGAGTCTCAAAAGTGAAAAAAAAGCACAATCGCTGGTAGTTTTGCAATTGTGTGTCCTCTACCGAGGGCCTCTGTGTAGCTTTTCGCGGCGAGTCGTCTGCCATACGTTATAACATCCAGACACCACTACGGTGAAAAACGCCCCGTTGTTGTTCGTTTCTGTGACATCTTTTTTGGCGTTAGAAGTTAGGGCTCCCAGCGCGATTTCCGCCTCCGCGAACACGAGGTCACATGACTTTAGAGGTATTAGGGCTTACAGAAGAGTATATACGTCAAAGATGGATATATGTACATGGCACCTTCCTCTTTGTTATTACATACAACAACTACTATATACTTTGCTTATGAGGAGTAAACATCTGCAAACCACTTCAATGCATCCAAGTCGATGAACACTTGCTCTGCATGTAGGATGTCTCTAACTTCGATGCCCTCTTTCTGAACAACGTCGATAGTGCTCTGGTATGCTTCTGTAGATTGGAGTAAGTTTGGAGTGTGTTCGTCTGTGATGAAGAGCAGTTTGTGCCCCTTGAGTCCGTGCTTCTTCAGGAACATCTGTGTTGCCAGTGAATCCTCTGTTGGGATCTCCAGTGAGCCATCGATGATGAAGAGAGAGCCTTGTCTGTACTTATCACTCAATGCAATCTTCATGGCCAAATCGTAAACCTTTTTAGGCAAATCCGAGGTGAAGTCGTTTGGAGCAGTTCTAGCCATTGCAACACCACCATCGTGTCTTACTGGAGAACCACGGTCACCGGATCTGGCACGACCGGTACCCTTTTGCGGTAACAACTTCTTTCTTGAGTACCCCATCTCGGATCTTCCCTTTGGGTTTGACGCACCGACACGTCTGTTGTCGGCGTCGTAGACAACGGCCTTCCAGAGAATATCACGACGCAATGGAACCGAGAGTAGAGAAGACGCAACTGGCTGGAATGTCTTTGGCTTCAGTGATGGGAAGGAACGCAGAGACGTAAGGACATACTTTGGTGGTTCTATAATCCTGGGTTAGTATCTCAAAAAACGCTTGAAATATCAGATAGAGAAGAAAGTCAGATATAGTACATACCCTGGGCATGCTGAGCAATGGTTGAAGAAGCATTTGGTGCAGCTTCTGTAGCAAATCTTGCGATTTGTTGTCCCTGTTGAATCACTTTTCGTTAGTATGACATGTTACAAGTGATCGACTGAGGGTGCTTTGCTGTAAGAATGGCGTCACACAACAGATGGCAGCACCAAAATGACTGTAGACATACCAATGGACGCAGTATATTTGAAGATCTGGTCAACATAGTAAGGGCCCTAATTCACCTGCTAATTATGAAACAAACTATATGCCCAATAAGTCCAACACCTTGCGAAAGCTTCAAAACTTCACCGATTCGCGGGAATTCGAACAAATTTTCAACAACGGGCGGGTAATCGTATGCCTTCTGCTTGGTGTAGAGATGTTATATGACACATTTATAATGTCTGCCATGAAGTACTGCTGTTGATTTTAATCAATGGTTTACATGATGATTTATAGCAATGGAAGCTCTGATGTGACGGAGCATCACTATGTGAAGTATATGACACCCAAGGTGTACAGAGGCTGAGCCTTCGTAGATTGATGCGATGCTTCATCGCGTGTATCATCGGGAACGCCATAGAACGCCAATCACAATAGACAGCGTGCTAATGTTGCAATTACATGTTGTAGGCCCCGTATGGTGTATACAGAGACTCTATCATGAAGTCAAAGTGGAGACCTTCCTGTCAAAAAGAACGCCGCACAGTAGGTAAGAATGACCTTAGCTACACTGTCGTTGGTTGAAGATAACCAACTCCTTGAGACACAGTCAACGTTGACTACTGATTAGCCTAGCAGTAGGGCCTAGACTATACAAGCAAGCATAGATACTCCACTCCAATCAGTGTTCTCCACAACCGAAGCTAATATAAGTTCCAATGTCGGAACTGTGTATGAGTGGGGTTTCCAAATCATTTCCGGAAATGGTGAGGTGGGCTATTATTTTCGTCATCCATACTGCATTATGCCCCTCCAGAACTGGTTAGCATCCTCTTCGTCTGTGCAGATCAAACGTCTTGTGCATCTAGAATCAACTTTCCTATGCAACCATTGGGTTAACGATTAGTGCATTTCACCAACAGGACATGTCTAGAGAGGCAACGTGCGTATTAAAGTTAGATTATAGCCTTTATCATGATCGCATAGTACGCAGTTCATTGAGCCAGCATGTATCATGCAGAGTATAGCACTAAATACTCGACTCGTAAATCAACCAGTTAAGCTTAATTGGACAACATGCTGCTCAAGATTTACATAGCACATAGAAGGACTCTTGCCAATATCACTAGCTGGAATGTGTATGTATGTACTATCGCTTGAAGTCATACTCCTTGTTTTCAACCCAACACACCCGGTTTAAGCGATTGTTGCCTTATGATTGCTGATCTGCGACTGCAACAACAGTGCATTACAGAATCGAACCTAATGATATGGGCTGAGACGGTGTCGAAGAGAAGCTGCAAATCTTTTGTTTGAGGGGGACTTAATTTGCAATGAACACACCTTTGGACTTTGGAGATGACTATGGCTATTCTACATATGGCATCTGCATCCCTATGGCTTTATTAGATATCGGATGAGTCACTCAAACGTATTAATTGCTCAATTGTCATTACCAATCAGTGATTACATCCTTCATTCTGGATAGCGATGAATGCTATTTGCATCGCTGTACATAACGTGATACATGTACAATACTGTGGGGGGGGGGGGATGAAACAGATCTTGGTATACACCATTTCGTAAGCTACTACGTGATGAGTTTCTATGCTTGTTACAAAAGACAGTGACGATGCTACCATTATCAATTGTGTACGTGAAATACCGCATAAAAGTCGATTAAAGATTTAAAGAAGCATATCATAAAGCAACAATGTATAGTAATCAATAAGTATCCAAGAAGCCAATAGAAAAATAAACCAGCAATGTAAATCAAGCCAAAGTAATAAGGAAAAAAAAGAAACTTGAGAAGTGTGACAATAGAGAATTGAAGATAGTACCAGAGAACTAGCTACCGTGACGCAATGCCCACATCATGTAAAAAGAAAAGCAAAGGACAATCAGAACATGAGATTGGTTCATCAGAATGCCGGCCACAACCAAATATGGGGTACTATCACCACATTCAAAGGGGCACCAAAGAGTGTATCGAAAAACCTCACGATCTTGTAATTAAACGAGGAAGAAGCAATATGGGAAAGAAAACAAACCAAAGACATAAAGGTGGGTATACATATACCCTCTAGTATATCATCCTGTAGAGAAATGAAAAACACAACCAAAAAAAAACAAGCGTTGCAACGTCAGTGGGTATAATAGTGTCATGATACTGTCATGAAAATGAACAATGAAGAAAGCACATGCGTCAATCAGGTTGACCATATCTTTTTATCCGGAGAGCTGAGTTGTCTTGGAACTAACATTGCCAAATCAGTCCGACCAGAATCTAATGTAGAAGAAGTCTGTGGAATTGGACTTGACCAAATATTTGCTGGGTGTTGACTGTTAGGAGACAAAGAGCCCAAGCCATAAGGTTGTTGCTGTTGCTGTTGCTGTTGTTGTGCCAAGACAGTACCTGTTGATGGGCTAAGAGACTCTTCACGCAGTGATTCTTGATGGTTAGATACAACAGCACACATCCAGATACGTGTCTTGTAAATCCTGAACAACTCTCTTACCAACTCTCTGAAATCGATTCTATGAGAAGCTGCATAATAAAGGGTTAATTTCCTGCGATCCCACTGGTACTCGGCGTCAACAACGCGCATTTCTAATTTGAAAGATGAAACTTTTGAAGCACAAACCTTTTGTGCCTTTTCCTCATCTGCTTGTTTACTTATAATTTGACAAGCTTCATTTGGCATGGCAAATCTTAAGATTGGCTTGGGATAGTGTAAGGTTGGCACTGGAGCTTGAGCAGTACCACCACTGCCAGTGGACGCATTGGCATTTGCAGAGGAAGGTGGCGATGACATTCCCTCAAACGAAGCCAAAGCTGCCTGTTGTTCTTGATGTTGCATATACTTCAACAAGCGAGCCTCATCAAGGGAGACATCGAGTCTAAGAACTTTACCAAGATCACGGCCACGATCCGCTTCAACAATCACCAAATCACCAGTTTTTAACTTGAAAGAGGTGGTCGATGGCAGGTGGAACACATCTGTGCGACCAGCTTTGAACGCCACCAATATCATGTTTGTTGATGGTAGCTCTTCGTCGACAAATCTTGGTAATTGTGCACCTGATTTCATCATAGATTGAAATTTTGCAGAGAGCGATTCCAAAGTATGGTCCTTTATTGTAACTCTGTTATGTGGATCTTGTGTGAAATAGAAATCCAAACTGCGGTAAACCTCTCTCAAACTTTCATTCGTCTCAGACAATTGCGAGAGGTTACCTTGTGCTGATGTCTGATCAAAGATGGATTCGTTAAAAGTAGTTTGCGGATGGGGTGACTGTAAACCATTACCCAAAGTCTGTGATTGGGCGGCAACCTGTTGAAGTACATGCTGCTGCTGCTGCTGCTGCTGCTGTTGTTGTTGTTGTTGTTGTTGATGATGATGATGGTGCTGTTGTAGTGATGGTAGTGTTTGCGTTTGCGATTGTTGATGTCCCACAAGAGGTTGTTCAAAGAATCCCTGTGGTGCAAATCCCGAATCCAGGGACTGATGACGTCTTTGTGATGAAAAGAACCCCAAGTCGTATCCATCATTGGAAGCAATACCCAAACCCGTGGATGTGTGCAGTTCATGAGGCCAACTTCCACCTCTAACATCTTTAGACCAAATCTTGTAGTTCTGTCCCTGTGGTTGCTGTTGAACCAACCCACCGGCGTGAGACATCGCGCCACCATTTGAACTGTACAGTTGATTCCACTGAAACTGCGAGTTATCCATGGAGGAGCCTCTTCTGGCGCCCAGCAGGCTACTCAAGGACCCTCCGGAAGAAGGGTTCTGAGTGCCAGTCTGATAGTTATACGTCGTATCGCCACCGCTCGATACAATCGAGCTTGAACCGCCAGGGCGTGCACCAGCGGACACGTCCTGGCGGTACGCATAACGGTCCATACCGCCTTGGACACCGTCATCAACGAAAACGTTATTCCAAATCTGAGGGTTAGGGGTGAACGCATTCCCATTACCATCCGCACCACCGCCGTTGTAGCTGCTATTGGCATAGTCGCCGCCGCCCTGTTGTTGTTGCAAATTCTTTGGTGTCAAATTATGTGACAAACCAGCGGATTCAAACAGCGAGTCTCTTCTTGCAGGAACAAACGTGTTAACCTCCTTCAAACCATTTGTAGAGAACATCTCCGCGTCTCGTCTCTGCACACTCTAATAAACCTCTTTCGGTGCGACTTTAACCCTGTAGTTTCTAATCTTTATGGTAGCAATTGTATGTTGTTGTTGTTGTTGTTGTTTTGGTTTCAAAAAAGAGAAAATTTCCTGGGTGTTTATAGGAATAAATAACGTCTTAGCCGCCGTGTATGCAAAGTCCCCCCAAGAATCAGGAAAAACAAAACACACAACACACACACACACGCAACACAAAACCGAAGCCAAAAATAATAAATTGCAGAAGGACGTGATCAGTGCCGCACTTTCTTTTTTTTCTATGAGCCCCACGACCTTTGTCTAGAAATGTGACTTGAAATAATGGAGAGAAAAAATAAGAAGGTTAAGGAACTAATTTTACAGACAAAGGAAATCGTGGGACTCGAAATCTGCGGGTACTTTGACCTGCCTTTTATACAACAATAAACTTTGTACTTTTCTTTTTTACGGGCCTTTCTGGCACAGTTGCTGGGCTCTACGCAAGTTGGTGGGAAGTAGTGGCGCTGTTCGCCAACTTTGGACGTTTGAAGGGAAGCGTAGTTGGGGACTTTGGGACGAACCACCCCTCCAGGACGAGGGAGGTGGGACTGAAACGCAGACGAATCTCGGCGGGTGTGTGCTAATGTGCCATGGCTTATCCTGTGGATGGCCTTTGCGTGCTATGCTATCAAGGCACTGCAGTTAGATGGTTCGTATTGTATGCTGTGTAGGTGAAAGTATGTGACAGTTATTGACAGTTTACGAAACCATGGTATGACATATGTGTCAAGACACCTGCCCCCAGGAATGACACTTTACAAGGCCTCCCCCACTCTTCTGTGATAAGCCATGGTGAATCTGACACCAGAAGGGGGTGCTGGCACACACATTTCACTGTGTGCAACAGTACGACAAGGGAGCCTACACCGTCCCCACCAGCACTACCAGCACCACCACTATTGTCTTAACTCAAGAATCGTTTGTCTTCACTTTCTCCTTTACGTACCAGTGCATGTGCTGTATGCAAAAGTAGGATACGGCGCGGTGGGACCTTGCTCAGCACGCCGATGACCTCAGCTTACAGCCCGAGTTATGTAGTACGGGACGCAGGACCAATTAGTGGGCTAATCTGGCCAGCGTTATCGACGCAACTGCTAATGGTGAACTCACCAAGGGGTAGCACTGATAGGATTGTGTGATTTATCACGAGGAGCGTTCAATGGCTCATACGCAGCTGAACAAACAACTAGCCGGGCTCAGTCTGAAAAAGTGGCATTTGTAAAAGCAGCAGAGCCGGAACCGCCGCTATGAGTAATCTGTTGGTAATTTGTCTCTACGTGAAACGTACGATGTAGCCGTAACGCAGAGTGCACTGCCTGCCTCCGTTGGACAGAGTCCTGTGTATACAAGGTGATCTGATCCACCACGGTGCCCCGGTGGAGGGAGGGACGGGCTTCGTCTGACAAGCCAATCTGACAAGCCAATCTGACAAGCCAATCCGCCCAATTCAACTCGCATTGCTAGCCACTGACACACCGGCGCACAGCACACGCTACGAGAGTCTGGAATAATATCACAATAATCTCAGGTGGACAACGCCCTGACACCAAAGCTTTGTCCCTACAACCCGATTTGAACTCCCATGTGGTGGCTCGACCTAAGGCTTTGGCTAAATCCGTGCTACTAAAAATCGCATTCCCACTCGGCTATGTATGTTATGTGTATCATGCCTTGAACGTTGCTGTCCTTGCTATGCTTCCAGGCCACTTTGCAAATTTCTTTTCTTTCGGCTTCCCCCTTTATCTTCAACAAAAATTAAGGTCAAATGGTTGAGGCTGTTTGGTCTACGCTCGCGAGTTAGTCTCATTCCAGGGACAAAACCCAACACATGGCGTAGACGGAAATGGCCGAGTTGGGTGCGGAATCTGGTCAAAGTGGGAGTACACACAGGACATGTCGATACACACTACGGCCAAGGTTACAACTGTAAGGTTTCGCTACTAGCATCCCCTCACGTGTAGTATTTTTTAGATCATCATAAGTGTGGTCATGATGGAATTGCCATTGGAGAGTGGGCGCTACTGTTGTTATTGTGAGTGAGTGAGCTTTGTTTAATCAACGACCACCCAACGTGACGGCCTCCATCGTCAAGATTACACCGGAACTGGTGATAACCGAAAACTCACACCATCCCATGTACCATGAGCTATGCATGGCTAATCCGCTGAGATCGCGCTGGTGATGGGGTTCCCACAGTGTATAAGCTGGTGCTCTTCAGGGAAAACATAGCGAGATTTGGGGGAGGAGAGGTCGTCTTTCTGAGCCTGGAATTCAACAACCAGTGGAATACCATCGCCTCTCGTTAT
The DNA here is from genome assembly GCF_001661405.1 of Williopsis jadinii. Classification (NCBI taxonomy): domain Eukaryota; kingdom Fungi; phylum Ascomycota; class Saccharomycetes; order Phaffomycetales; family Wickerhamomycetaceae; genus Williopsis; species Williopsis jadinii. The sequence goes on from NW_017963652.1 coordinate 373,553, forward strand.
ACTAACAAGAGTGCATAAAGTGTGACCACCTAACCGTAAAACTGTAATGTAGGTTATATGCGATCATGATATATAGCTTTCTTCGAATGCCTAGACGAATAAGGCGATTAGGAGTTTGCGCATGGGCTGGGTTTGGCTTATCAAATTTACCCTTACGTGTCGAGCTCGTGATCACGATTATGATGGCTCCGGACCATTCCAAGCGACCTTTCTCTAAGCTCGCATGTTTGTCTCTTTACGCTGTGTTTAGAGGGGACTCAGAGCTACAGAGTGGAGAATGCAGTGATTGGTCAATCAAAAACACCCACACCCACATATGGACCATCCACTGCTTATTACATGGCCCAGGAGGCCTATCAATAAACAGTTTCAAGAGAACATGCACTCAATTGTATCAAGCGATCCCCTTGTGCTTGAAAGAAACAAGCATGGTTTATGTCCCTGTCGTAAGTTTAAACCAAGACGTAGGTTCCAGGGAGAATCTGTAAGCTATGAGAATGTGATCTATACTGTTCAATTAGTGTTGGTGCATATGGACATGTCAGAGAAAATAGAGCACCACCATTCAAGCACACAGTACATACCATCCGATACGCTCGAGCCCTACATATAAGTCGACATCATATTGGCGTATATTCTCCCAATCGTATATATTTGACTGCTACAAGAAGCCCATACACAGAGCGAAGTGCGATGATGAGACCAAAACAACGCCTGTATAATGCTGGACTCCAATGTTGACCAATTGTAAGCATGTGGCAGCGCACAAATGTCAAGAACCCATCAAATTGATTGGTTGTAGATCCCCATTAAACGGATTAATGTTCCATGCGTGGTGTTTCGGGAAACAGCCATACACTGCAGCGTGGTCAATTCCCAGCAACCTTGACACATAGGCACATGGGACAACGAGTAGTGTATTGATTCATCAATTTCAGCAATTATAGCATACATGAGGATCATTCTGTCTCCATAACACCTGTACGTTATAAGACATGTTGCAGCTGTTGTGAAGGTAGAGTCGTATACGTCAGTTTACGAGAGGTCTCAGCATTGAAGCAGTATTGAACGCTTCAGTATCAGAAGTTGACTGAAACAGAAGCCAATTGGGCAGAAATGGACACACAGGTTACAATAGCAATCCGCTTACATCATATATTCATGGAATACATACACACACTTCCACATCTATCAGCAGGGAGTGTCAAACCTTCTTCACAATCTCTTAGTAATGGCACGGATGAGTTGTCTTGTGTTCTCCTCGATAGACTCATCCTCCAGATACTTGTTGAGAAACTTTGCAAATTGAGACTTCAACTCTGTCTTTGCATGCTCATCCTGAAGTTTAGCCTTATAAGCCAAATACTTCTTTGTACAGCTCTGTAACAGTTCAACGAATTGCTCGTTTTCGAATGATACGTTTCTAATTGGAAGAGTGACATCGAGGACAACGACACTAGGCTCGTTCTGGAACTGTCTCATCAAGTAGTTGATGACGTGCTGTTCCAAGTATTCTCTGTTCAAGCCGTCAAACTTATCCATCAACGACAGGAACTCCAAACACAAGTCATACTTGAACTCGAATTCGCTGATATTGGTGTTGCGCTTCAACTTGTACAACGTTTCGATACATACGTCAAAGACTGTGAGTGCAATGTCACCTCTCAATGCAGGGTTTGTCTCTGGATTACCGAGCATATTCATATCAGCATCCGGCAAGGTGTTGAGCTGTGATTTGAGCTCATCGTTGGTCACACTTGGTAGTTCAATGAGACCGTCGTCCTGGCCCATGGACTTGGCTTCACTCTGCTCGTGCTCCAACTGTTGCTTCTCGGTCATCAACCCAAGAATTCTTCTTCTTGTGAGCAGCTTTGTAATGTACGACAGTTCGAAAATGGTGTACGTTAGCCATAATTTCTTAGAGTCCTGGTTGAATCTAAGCGCACGTTGGAACAGCGTTCTTGCATTCTTTGCACTGCCGACGTATTCGTATTCAAAGTTTGCGGCGCTGATCCAGGACGCCACCGAGGTTGGATGCAATTGCAGCAGTTGTGTATAGATCTTATAGATCTTTTTGAACATCTTTTGCTTTCTAGCAAATCTGATGTAATCTTCCCAAATGGTGAAATCGTTAGGGAACTTTTGAACCGCACGATCATAGATAAACGACACACGTCTCTCATAGGCCCAGTCTGAGATGGAGGGCTTCGTATTCACCAATCCAACAGACGATAGCCTTGTGTAACGTTTACGACGCAGTTTTTCAACGTTACTTTCGTATTCGGCGTATTTGGTATAATCCCTTGGCTTAGACCCACGGCTCGACAGCCTATGTTCAAAATCTGTTCTTCTTCTCATGATGAGGTTGATCTCATGCTTATCAAATAGACCTTTCTTCTGAAGATCCTCTAGTTCAGGAACAGATTGCTCCAAGTAGTATCTAACTTTAGCAGACATTGTTTCCCCTTCGCTTACCAAAAAGACAGGTGCTTTGTATGTGAGAACATCACAAGTGAAAAAAAAAAGCGGATGAGCTTTGAAAATTTTTGGCGATGAGCTCTCGGTGCACTTTTATTACGTAAGCCATCACCTCTGTACGTTGGGGATGGTGAACAAGGTGGCTATATGGGGCCATTTGGTATATATGGGGGAGTTATATATTGCTGTATCAAAAGATGAGACATATTAACGATCATCGTCCATTGTATGCGTCCTATGTATACTTTTTCTGCGGTTTTGCGATACTATTATACGTTTATCAGTACATTCAGTCCTTCTTTGAGGCAATGCCCAGCTCAGTGGTAAACCCAGGTGTATATCCCAGTTCTTTGATGAGTTTCTTGTTAAATCTTGTGTAAAGAGTCACGAATACAAGAAGACCACCAATGGTGGCACTGGCCAGGGCAACGATCCACAAGAACTTCACGCCAAATCCAATTCTGACAGTGAAGAACGTGTCGTCATTGTGTCTATGGGACTCTTCAACCCAGTTGACGCTGAATTGGATGGTGAGCTGGTCACCGATGATGTACCGCTTTGTTTGAGAGCCGGATGCGTAACCGATCATGGTCATGATAGTGCCGTCCTTGTGCTTATGGGCCATGACGTTCATGGTGGTGTCGATATCGAGATGACTCGTCTCCAGATGACCTCTAAAGTTCAGGGTGAATGGTATGGCGGCATCCTGTGGATTGGACGAGTAAGGAACACGGCATGAGAATGGCGAGTCCTCGTGGATGTATAGCTGGAACAGGTGGAACTGCTCGTCTGTCAATGCCACGGTACAGTTGAAATCATCAGAGATGCCGTATCTCAAGGAGAGTGGCTTGCCCGTCTCAGCACATACTGGGAACTGGCCATAGATGATGTTGCCATCAGCGTCAAACTTGTGCTCACCGGTATCGATCTGACGCTGGATACATTCCACCGCCACGTCATCACCGATGGAGTAAGGAGCAATCGTTGGCGGTTTCAGCTGTTTGTTCAGCGGGAAAACCTCACACAGGGATAACGGTACAAGACCGGCAAGCAGCAACAGCGGTAGTCTCATCCTCGTCTATGAATCACCTGGAGATCAGTGCAGAGAGTCCTTAGCGATTTGTTGTTGATCCAATTACAGTGTCTCCCTTCGAAGTGAGAATTTCACATCGGTATTTGGCGCACTGATTTCTACAGTTACCGCGTACATCAAAACTTATGACGTAGTTTCATAAAAAGCCCCTTAAGCCTGATCAAAACCAATTTTAACGTGAACATTCATTACAAACGCGCTGTTAAACAAACCCGTTGTTATACAAACCACTATATAAGCGTAGTCTTTGCTGTAGCAGACGGAGTGGTGGCAGTGGCAGCGTTCTCCAAGTGCACCGTTGAAGACTTTCTAGACGAGCATTCGCTCTTGCACTGACAAACCTCTCTTTCAGCAGTCTTCAACTCAGCCATATCGTCTGAGATCTCATCGAGGATCTCATTTTCACGGTCGTAGTCATACTCTCCACACCCGTCAACCTGGCACTTTTCACCAATGCTGAGCACCTTCTTCATCACGCGCAGATAGGCGTCGATGTACTTCAGCTCAGAGGTTTTCAGTCTGCGGTCCAGCTCATCTTCAAATGTGTCTGATGTGATGCATTCCTTCAGCGCATCCCTTCTTCTCTCCAGGCTCGGTATTGTGAGCGAGTCTACCTGGGTGAGGACATTGTTTGGGTGCACCATATAGAGACAGTCCATGGTTGTTTGGCAGATTCAGAGGTCTTGTGAATACAGTTAGAGGAGGCACTATAAGGGGGAACAGTCAACGGCTTACTATTGGCTCGAGATACCTAGTTTGATCACACACCGACTGATGTATATGGCTAGTGGAGGCTGTTAAACCATGGAAGACAGCAAAAGACGGCTATTGTCCAACCTTATATAAACAACCTCGGAAACAGACTCAAAGGGCTGAGCGACAAGCCTAATATGAATGAACTGATCAACAGTCACACAAACCACACACACTTTCATAATCATACAGCAGCAGCAGCAGCAACCCAAAAGGGTGCATCGTAGCTATCCGTATAGCCTGAGACGGTGTGTACCAACAGGAACCTTAAAGCAATGAGCGTCTACAGCTTGCGTATCGAAGGGGCGGGGGAGTAATTCGATGATGGATACACTCGTAGCGTTGCTTGCTTTTTGCTATCTACAATAATAAAAGGCACAGTGAAGGCATGTGCTTAAAGGCTATATGTGTGTAGTGTTCACGTCAGCATAATCACACAATCACGGCGGGCTCGTCCAAGCGATAGTTGATTGGCTACGGTTGTCGTTCCAGTGGTGCGTGGGTGTGGTTGTGTCAAGAATTAGGTGTCATCTTGCGGCGTACCATTAGGGGTTGCATGCTGGAGAGCGAGAGAGCCGGATTCTGTATCGAACAGATCGGGGGAATCGAGTATCGGTGGTGATCCACTGTTGATTTGAGCTCGGTGGTGTGGGTGTGTAGTCGTGTGTGTATGCTATGTGTGCTGTGTGTGTTGTGTGTTGTGTGTTGTGTGCCCTGTGCTGTGTCTGCTTACCAGTCGTTTGCTTCTAAACGTCCCATGGCAAGCTCGGCCTGGCTCTTCCGATGTGCATTTCTAGGGGGTTGCGCCTTGGGGGCCCAGACCGCCCTCCAGCGGATATGTGTTTTCTGGTGGGGTTTGCTTGCTTCGCAAAATTGTGTCAAAACTGTCAAATGTTTTGCAAAATGAACAACAACAACAACAACAACAACAACAACAACAACAACAACATAGAAATACACAGCGGTTAGTTGAACGAACCAGGCGGTCAGCATGAAATCCGCAGCTTCAATGCCGAAAAGGTTTATAGCGATACACTGAATCATTTCAACCAATTCTGATCAAGTTAAGATCACTAACCGCTCTGTCTACTTGGTTTCCAGTAACACATCAACTACAGCGGCTAATGCAACGGGTAAGGCGAAGGTGGTGCCTGTGAAGAAACAGGTCAAGGTGAAGACCGAGCCCGGTTTGAAGCAGTCGAATAAGCCAGTGTCGAACCATGCAACAAAGGGGATAGGTCCAATAACACCCGATGAAAAGCTGACTAAACCAGCGATGAAACCGATTGATAGGCAACACGTTGTGGATCAACCTGCTTCAAAGCTGTTATTGCCGTTAGAGAGCACAGAGTTAGATGACACCCCAACCAGGAAACGATCCTCCTCGAAAAATGACGATTTGACTTCAACCAACAAGCAGAAGAACCCAAAGGTTGTACCATCATCTTCCAAGCCTGTGCTGAAGTTGAAGTCTTCTGTGGGCGGTGGAGGTGGACCACAGCCCATGAACGAATCCACACCAGAAACGAAGAACAAGAGGAAGCAAACAGAACTTGTCCCATGCTTCAAGCCACCACCTCCGTTTACTCTAATTCCGGAACGCCTTGTGGATAATGAGGGTTTGAACTTTGACGATGTGTTCAAATCAATTGACAATCTGATGTTAAGAGGCGAATATTCAAAGGTTGTGTGCGGTGGGTTTGACAACTGGATGGCGCATGGTGTTTCACTTGTCGATAAGCAATACCGCTTGGTTGAAAAGATTGTCAGTGCCAGGATGAAGCTGAGCTTGAAGTTTGAGTTTGTCTTTGCACAGTTGAACCGGCGCGGGTCTGAGTTGGAGACAAGGCATCTTCAAGTCAAGGAGAAGTTGCAAAAACTACAGAAACTTGGAGATGAGATTAAAAACTCAATCAGTTTATAATAAGCTCGATATTATGCTAGAGATTTCTACAAGCCTTCCTTTACCTTAAACCAGTGATTATATTTTTACAGAAGAGAAGAGACTAAAAATATAGGAAAAATGCTTAGTTTCTCTTTCTGAAACGTCTCTCAGCACCTCTTTGAGAAGAAACAGCAATGACAGAGATTGGCAAGTCGAAACCCAAAGACTTAACCAAGTCAGCGGTTTGTTGGTCAACCTCCAATTGGTTCTTGGTGTGAGACAAGTCCAAAGCGGAAACTTCTGGAACGTATTGGTCCTTTCTCTCACGCTCCTCCTCTTGCAACTTGAAGGAAATACCTCTAACTGGACCCTTTTGAATTCTCTTCATCAAGTGGGTGGTGTAACCAGCAATCTTGTTTCTCAAACGCTTGGATGGGATGGTAGCAATCTCAGAGGTCAAACGCTTGTTGGTCTCAAAGTCCAAAGTCAACTTTGGGTAGTAACGCTCAATCAAAGCCTTAGAAGCTCTCTTAACGGTTTTTGTTCTAACACGACCCTGTTTGTATGGTTAGTAACTTAGTTCGGCGAATGGAGAATTCAGTTATGTACATAGTCCACGATGGTATTTGGAAAGCTGCTAACAACGTTCAAATAGTTAGCTGAGGATGTGAACCTTAAATGACCAAGGGCTAACCATTTGTGTATGTGATAAACTTTGCCCTCTATGATTGATATTTCATCACTTGTTTTACTCTCCATATATCTTTGGTTACTGACCTGATCTTCGCTTCCATAGGGTACACACCCTCAAACGTCAGGTTAACCGTCCCACACAGACGAACTTAGAGCATCCATATTATCCATCGAGGCACCCAATACAATAAACTCATCGATGAAGAGTACATACCATTTTTGTTTATAGATGTTGAGATAGTTCCTTTCCTCTACAACGTTGTCAAGGAAGTTCACACTTTTTCAACAAATTTCAACATTTTTTCCCTCCTACGCACTCTGAATTTGTATAGAGCTTATGTAATCGTGACAGCCAAATTCCGCGTTTTCTTATGTAACGACACAACCTCTGCGTCACCTTGGTGTTAGGATGTATTTCATCTCGATCCGCGCCCATCCAATTGCAGTCATAAATCTGGTGTTCAGGTGTTCCCTTTCTTGAAAAACAAAGCCCTACCTCGACATCACGTGTCTGTAATGTCGAGGGCACCAATTGTGTGTTTTCCTCTGTTTGTAAACATCCCCTTCTCGACCGAGTCATCGACGCAAGAACAGTAAACAACGGAAGCACTAAGAAAGTCATCAACGACACCAGTAGAAATCAACAAGTAACGCATTAGACATTAGGGCTCCACAGTGCTTGAGACCCCTGTCGTTTACTTCCTATTCCGGATTGATTCCCACTGTTCATTCCATCGTTAACCTGTTCACAAAGCATATTTGATATACACAATAGAGGCAGATGTCAGCATTGAACAAATTCCACTGCGACGTGTGCTCGTCCGACTGTACAAACCGTGTACGTATCTCATGTGCAGTGTGTTCTGAGTACGATCTGTGTGTTCCATGCTTTTCGCAGGGGTTGTACACTGGTAACCATATGCCTTATCATGATTACAAAGTGATAGAAACGCATACTTACCCCATCTTCGACGAAGACTGGGGTGCTGATGAGGAACTGGCACTGATCACTGGTGCACAGACGCTGGGTCTGGGTAATTGGCAAGAGGTTGCTGATCATATAGGCGGTCGTTCAAAGGAGGAAGTTGGTAAGCACTATGAAGATATCTACCTCAATTCCAAGGACTATCCTCTGCCTGAAATGCATAAGGACTTTTCACATGTTAGTACCACTGACTTGGCTAAAAGGCGCAAAGCTCGTATAGATGAGAGGAGAAATGCCCCCCTACCACCACCAAGGAAACCACAGGCTTCTGTACCGTTGTGTCACGACATTCAAGGCTTTATGCCTGGACGTTTGGAATTCGAACATGAGTTTGAAAACGAGGCAGAGATGACAGTTAAAGACATGCTATTCGATCCAGATGACCAGCCCATTGATATTGAGCTGAAGCTGGCTATATTAGATATCTACAACGAGCGGTTGACCACCAGAGCTGAAAAGAAGAGACTGCTCTTTGATAACAACATGATGGAGTACAGAAAGCTGGCTGCTGTCGATAAAAAGAGGTCAAAAGAGGAGAGGGAGCTGTACAACAAGGCTAAGGCATACGCTCGTGTTATGACACCACAGGATTTCGAAGGCTTTACAAAGGACCTGTTGAGCGAATTGCACTGCCGTATTCGTATAAATCAACTCCAAGAGTGGAGACGTAACGGTATCACGAATTTGGATGCCGGTGCACGTTACGAGAAGGATAAACTGACGAGAATGCAACATCTACAGAGATATGGATTGCCTAATGCCAATGGATCACGACACACTGCTAACTCGTTACAGCATTCCACTGCCAGATCAAAACAGGACGGCTCTCTGAAACGTGGTCGTCCATTGACGTATAGCGACATTCAACATGCACATGACTTTCATTTGTTAAGCCCTGATGAACAGGAACTGTGTCTACAGTTGAAGATGTTGCCGAAATCGTACATCGTTATCAAAGAATCCCTATTCCGTGAAAGTTTGAAGAGTGGAGGTGTCTTGAAGAAGAAATCGTGCAAAGAAGTTTTAAGAGTTGACCCAGTTAAGGCGAATAAGATCTACGACTTTCTACGTCAACAGAATTGGCTTTAATGTGTATAAAAAACATTTCTAATCGTTCATTCGTTATTGGTTCGTTCTATGTATCTGCTTTACTCTACCAACTGTTTCATCTTCGGTAGACTTACCACCGATGAATCCTTGGTGTCAGGCTTGATATCCTTGTTGAGGCAGATCTCCGCTAGTGGCTGTCTCTTTACACTTTCACCTTCAATCGTTCTCTTCACAGGCGATTTAACGGGTGAAGATTTTGGTGACACGTTCTCACTATGCACTGGAGATGAATGTGTCTCAGAGGTTGCCGGTTGTGAGTTAACTCTCATTACTGGCTTCTGTCTCGATCTATAACCAGGTGGCACTGGTGTCATTATCGTCTCTGTCTTCACTGGAGAAGTGGAATGCTTTGTCAGACGGAATGTGAATGTGTTTGGTGATTTAGAGCTTGACGAGTTACGCGGTGGACGTGATGGTGTATTGTGAACTGGAGAAGATGAGCCATGCTGTGGCTGTTGTTGATGTTGAGGAGGAGAAGTTGGCTGGTAATCGGTCTTCAATTCGCTGGACACTGGAGTAAATGGGGTCATCTGTGGTGGTAATTCCAAATGATGAACCTCTCTCTGGGTATTTGATTGACGTCTAAGGGTTTGTCTTCTGTTCTGGAACCAGATCTGTACAGCCTTTTCGGTCATGTTCACCTTGGAGGCAATCTCAATTCTCTTTGCCCTGTTTGGGGTTTGTCCGAGTTGGAACTCTGCCAACAACACAGCCAACTCGCCTGGCGAAGTTCTTCTGCGCTTGCGACGTGCCAATTGAGCGTTGTCAATAGAAGGTTCCTGTGAAGGGAAGGTCGATGGAGAGTGGGAGATGAAGGCAAACGATCTCTTTTCAACCAATGGCGATTCCTGTTGACCTGCAACTGGTTGACCTATTGTTGAAACAGGAGTATGTAACGTTGAACTTGTGAGTTGTGGAAGTGATGTTGTAGAGGACGAATGGTGTGTGCTTGTGAGGCTTGGCTTCGTAGAGACCGGCGTTGGAAGAGTGAAGGATCCCCTTGGTGTTGCTGAGATCTTTGAGACAGACGTGAGTCCACTGAAAGAGTGGGAGTGGTGGAATGCTGGTCTCACTTTGTCAAACTGCAAAGAATCGAAAGATGGTAATCTAATCGGAGTTCTCATGTCCAGAGGCTTTAGCTGTGGCTGTCTGGCATCCTGTACTGGAGACACAGGCTCAGAGTGATCCTTTGGGGAGTTGAGTATGGAGGATAACGGTGGGAGTTGTGTACCGGCTCTCTGTGAAGATTGTGTGACGGATGGTGGGCTCATGGTCAATGACATAATAATCAATAGGGGATCAGGCTTTGGAGAACTTGAGAAGAGAAAGCGTGCGTGCGTGTTCAAGTAGCCTGTGTCCTTGTTTGTGAGATTTACGGATTCTTTTATACACGTAGACTCAAAAGATCAAATATCTCTCATTCATGCAACATTTCTCTGAAAGGTTTCGTGTATATGCCTACAATTTAAATTAAATAAAGTACGTGCTTCTCGACCCATTCGCCGAGCAGCTACCACTTTCAGCTACGTCCTTCTGTACAACCTGTAGGCACGATGCGGTTCATTTGGAACAAGGAAAAGGCTCCAAAAGGAGTCGTTTGTTTACACTTTGAGTGAACTTTAGCATGCGCTGAACCTTTGAGTTTTCAACCGCGTCTTCTGCCTTGCGCCGACGTGCAGCAAGGCGCGTGTGAATTGCAAACTCTAAACCGAAGGCGGTACCAAACACGCTCTGTTGATGTTGTTTTCTGTTTGTATTGCTGAGGTATGAAGTTTGCCTGTTTCTGGTGAAAGCGTGTTTTGTCTATAAGCCGGGTCGCTCTTCGCTCATGTGGCAGTAAGTGCAACAGGTTTGGTTCATCAAACCGTCGTTAGGTGTGTGAAGCCTCTTTGTTGAAAGGGACAGCCTTGTCAATATGGGATCTCTGGTTAGAAATTGATCAGATCCATCCTCAAACAGCGTGTACTGTATACCAATGGTCTGAAAACACCACGCGTCAGTCGCCTTGATTTCAATTGGCTGTCTGGTAGATTTGTTGTTGTGAAAACCTACCCTTTAAACGATGTACTCAATTACCAAAGGTCCCGTTTTGTAGAATCCAGGCACGCCCTCTGAGGTCCTCACGCACCACAGGGACTGTGCATAAATTAGCCGTTTTGGGAAGATCCAGGGAAGGTACGTTCAAAGGTCTTTGAATGCTTTTAAATTAAACACGTTAGTTGAACAAGGCCTTTAAATTGCATACATACACACCTTTAGTTGGAATGAATAAATTAACGACATGGTGAATATTTAACAGGTGGATCCTAAAGGCAGGATTAGTACGCGTGTGATACATGGATTGACACGATAGTTAGTTTGAACTGTTTTTTTTCATTGAATATAAACGTATATACACATGACCTCATATCTTTATCGTCACAACTTATTCATCTAGTGCCAATTCACTCATGAATCTAAGCATTCAGGACTTTTACTGGCTTTTGCGTATCCAAGGATTCAATCACAGCATTGACAGCGTTCATTGCCATGACACCGTCATCTGCAGTACAGGTTGGTTCCTCCTCACCTTGGATGACGTTACCAAAATGTTCCATTTGAAGTGCAAATGGGATCGAGCTGAGATCCTCGTCCAAGTGCTCCTTACAAATCTTTTCCCACCAAGAAGGTTGCTTCAAATCCTTCTGATGGAAGAGTCTCAAATCAGGCACACTTAATGACCCCTGGGTTCCGAAGAATCTGTAGAAAACACCATCCGTGGAATCCTCAATCTGAGGTATAAGTGGGTTCTCTCCTGTGCCCATTTCGAAATTTGCCGGTGAGACAACGTTGTCACAGACTATAAAGGTTCCTCTAGTGCCATTGGCAAATGTCATCAGTATGACAGCACCTTCCTCCACGGAATCTTCTGAAGGGTCCCTGGTCTTCTCCACGGGCGAGGCGTACACTTCGCTCAACGGACCCAAAAAGTACTGTAACAAATCCAAATCGTGAACCAGGTTGATGTTTAAGACACCACCGCCTTGTTCCTTCGAGCGTCTCCAAGGAGCCTGCTCAAAGTATTCCTCGCATTTCTTCAAGCACCAAACCGCATCAACGGCAACTATCTGTCCACACTTGTGCAAGTGTCTCTTCGTCGCCATGACATAGGGGTTAAATCTTCTGTGATGGCCAACCAAGAGCTTCACTCCGTGTCTCAGTGCAACGCGCTTCAACTCACGGGCTTCTTCAACGTTTGGACTTATAGGCTTTTCAACTAGAACGTTGACGTTGTTCTGCAATAACAACTTTGAAATCGCATAGTGTGTGTGGTTTGGCGTGCAAACCACGGCACCTTCGATCTTCACCCCACTCTCCAAGCACTCCTCCACAGAGGAGAAGAACTTGACGCCTGGGAACTCCGCCAGGGCAGCCTGTCTCTTCTCCTCCGTGAGGTAGGACTCAACGATCCCCACGAGGTTCGTGGAAGGACAGTTGTTAACCGCGTGGGCGTGACGTGGTCCAATGAGACCATAGCCCACCACAACAACGTTCGACACAGCGATAGTCATCCTTATAGTCACCTTTCAGCTATTATCAGCTACTCTCGTTAGCCAGGGAATGCTTCTTTAGCGCCGTGGCTTCATACACCACGTTGATCACAGTACACAATGACTCATGCACGGAACGTATATATAAAGCCTCGTGGTCCTGGGGAACCGCGGCTGTTATAACTCACCAGAACGTGGAAGCCAGCTATTAGCAACCGGAATAGAATACAAAGTTCAAATGAATGCTTCCTTCACAGAACGAATGGAGTGCTGGGGGTAGAAGGATTTTTCTGTTGATGAAACAAAGAAAGTAAAATGTCTGCAATGGAAAAAGTTTTTATGGCTGTCTCGAGACTGTGGAGTTGCTTTTTTTTTCTCTTTGTGACACCATTTTAGCCGCCTGAGCTGGGGAAGAGCGTCTCGGAATTTATTCGTGGGTTTTCGGAATAGTTTCGGAATATATTCGTGGGTTTTCGGAATAGTTTCGGAATATATTCGGAATGTGTTCGGAATGTGTTCGGAATGTGTTCGGAATGTGGTTGCGATGCTTAGCTGTTACAGGTATTGAGCGTATGCTATGAATCGGAGTATTGGATTGGGATGCACCGACTTGCTCGTAGTATTTTGGCGATTTATGTGCTTTACCCACATGGTGCTGCTTTCTATGGCTATTCTAAGTGCAGGTCTTTACAATTTTTAGGCTTGAACAGGACTCTCAGTTGAACACCACTGTTGTATTGTAGTTTGCCTTGTAACTTGAAGGTTAGGAACATTGGTGAGTTGGTTGCTTGGGTATTCTCAGCATGGAGGACAAGCTTGCGGTCCTGTTAGTAAAGAAGGGACGAGACTGTACCGTAAGGGTGGTAGGCGATTGATAATACAAGCTGTGTTGTGAATAACGCGTACGTACTGTCCCGAAAGAGACACTGGCCTCTCTGTCTGGTGATTCGTTTCCTACCACTGGGGGGAGTACCAGTGTGGTTCACACTGAGAAATGGAGCTCTGTATAAAAGATCCAGTGCTAGGCTCCACTTGAATAATGAATTGGAGGAACTTCAAGCACAATTGAGCCGTTGCCTGCCCAATAGCGAGCATATGGTTATCCTAACAGCACACATTGCTCACCAAAACTGTCCTCTACAGGACAGCAAGACTAACGAGATCCGAGTTTAGAAACTTTAAGCAATTCTATAGACTTGATGGTGAGTGTAGTAACAGCCCATTCGAGCCCTGTTACCTTTACATTCTGCCGTCAAGCAGTCATTGTATGCTTCATATCCCCCTTCACAGTCAATATGGCTTACAGAGTCGTCCTCGCCCATCATCTGGAAGTACTTCCATCGTTAAATACCCCCAAAGATCCGGATCTTAGAATACCACTTCAAAGTGATGGAGTCAATTCAGAGCTAAAGCCCTTAGACAAGATCGATACCAAGCTCACCACCTGGGAAGTTCAACACCTATCACAGGCACAGGCACAGCCAAGTTCGCAGCTATAACAAGGTACAACTATGGTATACATTGATCATATGATTAACCAACTAAACAAAAACACGAGAATTAAAGTCAAATGGCAGCAACTTTGACTGGCATGTCAGTCTCCAAGGACTTGACAACGGCGTCGATGGCCAGCATCGCCCTGATCCCGTCATCAGGGGTACACCTTGGTTCTTCTTCACCCTTCATAACTTTAGCAAAGTGCTCCACCTGTAGTGCAAATGGAACACCTTCAACGTCGGCATCGATGGACTCCTTGTGCATAGGACTCCACCAGCCGGTTTCCTTTGAACCATCCTGATGGAACAAGGTTAAGTCTGGAACTGATAAGGTTCCCCTGGTACCAAAGAACCTATAGAACACGCCATCGATTCCCTGCGAGTTCTTCTCGATCAACGGATTCTCACCGGTACCCATCTCAAAGTTAGCAGGGGATATAACGTTGTCGCAAACGATAAACGAGCCCCGTGTGCCGCTCTGGAAGGTCAACGTCAGCACTGCGCCTTCAACAACGGCATCTTCACCGGTGTTATCATCACGGGTCTTCTCACACTCCGTGGCGTAAACACACTTGATCGGACCCAGCAGATACTGCAAAAGGTCCAAATCGTGAACCAAGTTCAGGTTGATGACACCGCCGCCCATCTTCTTGGAGCAGCGCCATGGCGTTTGCTTGAAGTACGACTCGCACTTCTGTAGACACCACACCGCATCAACCGCGATGATCTTACCGCACCTGTGTAGATGGTCCCTGGTGGCCAACACATACGGGTTGAACCGTCTGTGGTGTCCTATAATCATAGGGATCCCCGTGTCCTCTGAGAGCCGCTTGATCTTCACCGCGTCTTCAACGTCTGGCGAGATCGGCTTCTCAATCAGCATGGCAATGTTGTGCTTCGCCAACACCTGGGCCACGTGCAAGTGCGTGTGGTTAGGTGTACACACGATGGCCCCGTCGATGTGGATGCCGCTTGCCAGCAGGCCTTCCAAGGTCCTGAAGTGTGGAACCGAAGGGAACATCGTGCGTGCGGTATGACGCTTCTCGTGGGTTTTGAACGGGTCAACTAGAGCGGCTAAGTGCGTTTGAGGGCATTCGTCAACTGCTTGGGCGTGTCTAGGGCCAATGAGTCCAAATCCAATAACAACGATGCTCAGAGAGGATGTGATTGTCATATAACTGGTGTGATTGTGTGCTTGCTTGTGTAACGGGTACTGTGTGTGTATCTTATTCGCAGTGGAGGAAGAGGAACACGGAAGGAGACGATCACGGGATCTCCCCGTGTATTTATAGTGGCATCTACAAGCCTGTGGAAAGGGCCAAGGGAGGCGGCCTCCATAAACTCGTCGTGGCCGTGATGGGTTTCCCTCCCCTGTGCCAAATGGCCTGTTGTTTATCATCGATCAGGCAGCGAGAGGGAGCCTCTGGTGCCACACCGCCAAAGCACCCTGCCCCCCTTTGGAAACGGCCCCCTCTCTCCCAAGCAGAACGCTTATCTGGCGTATCGGTTGTGGGAAAAAGCAGCAGCAAACATGGTGCTTAAGTATGGGTGTGTGGGTGTTTTGCGGCATTGCTCGCTTATCGTCGGGCATTACAGGGCCTGTGCGCTCTGGGCCTGTGCGCTCTGGGCCTACGCACTTTGGGCCTACGCACTTTGGGCCTCCTCTGCTGCATATGACGTAATTGTTATAAAAACAGATAAACAGGGGAAAACAGAGATAAGGGCGCGGGTGTTGGGGTTTTCAAGATAAGGGTCTGGGTGCTCTGACGCGCTGGGTCATTCCGGCTCATGAGAGCACGCTCAGGTGCTCCGGGATGTCGTCTAGTCCATCGTGCTTGTGAGTCTCGAGGTATCCATGGACAATGGAGTGAGCCTGTGGAGCGTTGTAGTTGAACAGCTGATCCATGAACTCGACAGGAACGCCCTTTGTCTCTGGGTAGAAGAGGTAAAAGACGGGTAACGATATCGCCATCCCGAGGGCAAACACCCAGAAGGTTGCGTACCCTAAGGAGTCGATCATCTCCTCGGAGAATCTCGCCATCACGTACGCACACGCCCAGTTGGAACACGAGTTGAGTGCGCTGGAGGCGGTGCGCACGTTGGTGGGGAAGACCTCCGAGTTCCAAACCCACGGTGTCCCACTCCACGAGAGACCATACGACACTGTCCATACGTAGAACACGAGCAGTGCAAAGAGCCCGCCTGTTCCCAGCCGGGAGTCTGCACCGTCGTGGGGCTCCTTGCCCAGAGCTGGGTTAGCAAGCTTGATGTAGAACCCGATATAGGTGAAGCACAGCGCACACACGACGAGTCCCACAATTAGACACGGTCTCCGGCCATAACGGTCGACAATCGTCATGGACCAGAGTAAACAGCAGATGCCCTTTATCACACCAAATACTCCTGTTGAGAGCAGTGAGGCACTCAGAGAGCTCACCCCCATCGTCTGGAATATCCTTGGGGAGTAGTAGTTGACCGCGTTGACTGCGAGCGTGTTTTGCATCACGAACAGTGACATTGACATCAGCAGCCGTATCCTCAGCTGATGGGTTTTAAAGATACATCTGAATGGGTCCCACAGGCTCGACCCGACCTGTCTTATCTTTTCATGGTGTTCCCTGTCAATGGTGGAGGCCTCATACTCGATATATGGATCATCTGGTAAGAGGTCTCTCAACCTACACAGGTTTATCAGTGCCTCGTCAGTAAGCCCGACGCTGTACAGCCATCTGGGGGACTCGATTAAGGTGTACAGCTGGGACGCAAATAACACCGGTGGTAACAACTGCAGCGAGCAAGGTATTAACCATTGGATCCTCTGAGAGTCATCGATCGTCACAGACGTTATGTAGTTGATCCAGAACCCCATCACTCCTCCAATTTGCCATGCAATCTCGTAAAACCCAACCAGCTGTCCCCTTATACTTGGGACGCTCAACTCAACTATATAGATTGGGCCCAAGTTCGAAAAGGAGCCTATACCAATGCCGCTTAAAAACCTGCCGAGGTACATGGGCCATAGCCCATTCTCGCTGTTGGCAAACAGTTGCAATACTGAACCAAGAAGCAAAACAGCTGTGATAACAACAAAGCTCAACTTACGCCCGTACAGCTGTCCCAGTGGATAGATCAACAGCGTGCCGCAGAGCGCGCCAGCCTGGAACAGCGAAATGATTCTTTCCAGCGTTTGAGACCGTTCCAGCGGCTCCATCACGTCGATACCAAACTCAGACTGGAAACTGTACAGGCTAACCATTCCTGATGTGAACCCGCTATCGTACCCGATAACCACAGCCATCGAAGACGCCAGCAAGCAGCACCAGTACACCTGTGCATTATAAACCTGTGGCGGTGTATCTCTTGTTTCGTCGAGATTCTTGGGTATAAGCCACCTCAACAGCATCATATATTTCCTATCTGCTCCCAGCCTCTTCTTCCAGGACGCCGAATGGTGAAGATAAACAAGCATAAGCCGTCTTAAATACTTGGTGATGACCTTGGAGGAGTGCATATACCCCATGGATAAAATATCCCACTTAGGTAATATTCCCTTTCTGGCACGCATACAGCCATTGTGGCATTACCCAGCTCTTCCTTAAATTTCCTGAGCGAGACCACAAAAGCAAAAAACCGTTGGCGGCTAATTCAAAAGCACAGTTCTCCTCCCTTTCTAACATCATCAACGTAAACATCAGCGTTGAACCGAATAGGGCGGCTTTGTTATGGGCGTAAACACCGTACAAGTGCCCAGTAAGCACACGAGCAGGTCGAAATGGCTAATCATAACGTGGCTGCTGTGTCTCCCCATGCTGGCGCTGTGGGGCTATCGTGACATTTTGACGGAAGTGATGGCATCATCGCTATGGAGCAAAACATCAACAATAAGGGCGACAACAGGAGCGACCCAAGCCTCTGTTGAGGATGAGATGGTCTCGGCGGTAGAATACATCGACATCGACGTTGAAGAGTATCAGCGGTTAGGGCTGACGCCGCAGAAACCAGTTAAGCTGCTAGGAAACCACAGGTCTAAAGTATTACACGGGAGGTTTCTTCACTTGACTGACATACACCCAGATGAGTTCTATAAGGTGGGCGCTAATATAGAAGACAACTCATGTCATAGAGGGAAACCTGGTAAAGGGTCGGCTGGTGCGTCCAAGTACGGTGACGCCATGCTTGGATGCGACTCCCCAATGATCTTGATGAACCAAACGTTGGAGTGGGTGAAAACACATTTGAGGGACAAGATTGATTTTGTCGTTTGGACCGGTGACAACATTAGACATGATAACGACAGAAAGATACCTCGTACTGAAATGGAGATCTTTGATATGAACACCCGTGTGGCGAACTTGTTTCACGACATCTTTCACGGCGATGCCCTGGACCCGAGACATTATGACGTTCCTGTGGTGCCAAGTCTGGGCAATAACGACGTTTATCCACATAACTTGTTTGCTCCTGGTCCAACTTTACAGACGAGAGAGCTTTGGAACATTTGGCAGAACTTCATATCTGAAGAACAACTACACATCTTTCAAAGAGGCTCCTATTACTTTACAGAGGTTGTACCGAATAAGCTTGCGGTGTTATCGATCAATACCCTCTATCTGTTCAAGTCTAATCCGTTGGTGGACAACTGTGATAATAGAAAGGATCCCGGGTTTAAGTTGTTCCAATGGTTAGGTGTGACCCTTGATGAACTTCGAGAACGTAATATGAAAGTATGGTTAAGTGGTCATGTCCCACCAATTCCAAAGAACTACGATATCACCTGTTATAGGAAATTCGTCATGTGGCTGCATGAATACAGAGATATTATTGTTGGTGGTGTATATGGCCATATGAATATTGACCATTTCATTCCGGTGGATGCCAAAAAGGCATATAAGTCATACCAGGATTCTCTAATACGGCAGGGATTCGAAATTGATGGACAATTCGCTCACATATTGGACGAAGCATTGGAAGACGATGATGCTGAATTTGACATCGATCTCGAACACCAATATTTAAACATGGGATTCAACGTTTCTGAACATGATTTGAACGTCGCTATTGCCGCTAAGGACGCACATGCGATGGGTGGTGTTCCATCTAACAAAGAGGCATATATGGATTCTGTTAGAGAAACCTTTTATGTGGATGTAAAAGGCTTGAAGAAGTCAGGTCAACATTCTGATCGCTATGCCATTACAAACGTTGCTGCATCTGTGATCCCAACTTTTAATCCAGGATTTAGAGTGTGGGAGTACAACATTACAGGCATAGAAGAATCGTTGTCTTTAAAGGCTAAACCATGGACACAGTTCTTCGCTGAACTTGATGCGATGATTTCGTTGGATGATCAAAATGACGACGACGACTATGATGACCTCGAAGATGATTTTGTTGAAATAGAAAAGAGGAAAAACAAGAAGAAGAAGGACAAAGGGCCTGATATCTCATTACCTAAGCCAATGCCAGAAGGTGCTACTTTAGGCCCAGGTTATACCCCACAAACGTTTTCACCTCTTCGATTCGTTCAATACTATCTAGATTTGAAGGCAGTTAACGAAGAGACGAAGCCATTCGATTACGAAGTCGAGTACACATCCGATGGTCATCCTTATAAACTTGAATCGCTCTTAGTGGACGATTATGTTTCATTGGCCCGTAAACTCGGCAAACCAATTAAAAAGCCAAAAACCAAATCAAGTGAAACCGCAAGCAACGAATATGATAGTGACAACTTGGACGAATTACAAAACAAGAAAAGCTTGGATGAGTTGTGGAAAACATATGTGAAACATGCATTCGTTAGCAGTGGTTATCACGACTGAACAAAAAAAAAACATTTATGTTGAATACTGCAAGGTTTGTTTGTTTGTTTGGGTTTTGTTTTTTCATCGAATCAGGTTATTCTTAATACACATTTACATGAACTATATCTTAGAGTCCGTAAATTATTAGATGGTTATCAAAATATGACATACAATGTGTTTGAAGCTATGGTTTGAGCTTCTTACTGAGTTTCCATGCCCTCTCATCGTCTCTGAGATTGAGTTGTTGAACTCTTAACAGCTCAAGAAGTATGTATTCTTGAAGTGGTGGGATCACCGTAAGGTTGTCGTCAAGGGAGATTGTTGATCCAAAGCTGAACACTGAACTTCGTCTTTTCTTTGGAGCATCATCATATCCAACTTGTAAATACTCCATATTTGCAATGATCTTTGCAACTCTTCTAAATTTGTCAAAGTTGATGATGCGCTCTTTCAAGAAGGACTCAGAGTTTCGATAATCACGATTTCCCTCGTTGATGAAGGTCAAGTCCTGTAAGAATAGATTCACATATGGAACCACAGGAATTGGAGATTTGGTATCGCCGTCTTTCAGAATCTTTGACAGCTTATAACGGTATCCCTTATAGTTGTTCGTAGGATGGATGATCTTCTTCAAATCACTGAACAAAGACTGGTACTTCTCGGGAAGCGATGCCCAAACTTCATCCAAACGGGACAGGATATGACTTTGCAGTGAAATGACAATGGCAGCGAGGGAGTTGAAGTTTTTGAGGTAGTAACAGGATAAGGCAATGTTCAACCATTGTTTAATCCGAATTGTACGTTTCTTCATAATTAAGCCCTCCTCGAGGATGGACTCCAACACATAGGCACTGAGTAAGTTTGTGAACAAGAGAGACTGTTGAATATTAGGTGACAAGTGATGTCTCTTCAAGAAGTTTTGATTCAAAAGCTCTTCTGGTTTCACGGATAAGAATATTCTCGATTCGATTATGGTCAACTGTTTGGCGAGTTCAAACCCATTGAGCTCAGCTAAGTGTGACTCTGGACGAAATTCGCATTGGAGCTTACTTTGACAACAGTCATACCACACCTTGAGTAAGTGTTGCGTCTCCATCGGGATGTATCTCGACACAGACTCAACTGGCCAGTTGATTGAGCTGAGGGCGATTCGGTGTTTAATAACATCGTGCTCAATTTCACTAATCTGTGATTTGTTCAGCAATGAGTTATGGTTGAAATTCAGCCCAGGTAGTGGCAGCAAGGTGGAGTTTCTCGAAGAGCTCTTGACTTTAGTCAGCTCATACTCCTCAAAGATGTGCTCCTCATCATCAAGTTCCTTGTTCAAAGATACGAATGAATTGACAGAGCTTGAATTTGACATTGCTGATCTCGTAGAAGACAATCTTCTGGACACCAGTTGTATCACTGCAGAGTCCACGCCACCAAACTTAGTCTTTGGTACAGTCTTGGTGGTCTCCAGCAGTGATGGTGTCACAATAATGAGCTTCGAGCATAGTTCAATCAGTTTCTTCGATTCTATGGGCAAATACTGTGAAACCTCCTCATTGAAGAAGTTTATCAGAGTCGGAATCAGGTTGTAGTCACCGGTGTAGTCCCAATAGCTTTGAATCCACAGCTGGAATATTTTGGCTATCAATCTTCTTCTATTCTTCAGTCGTGAATCGTAGGAGTAATAATCACCTGTGGATTCGTCTTCAGATGAGTCTTCAAAGTTAAACCTCGATATCAACTCCTCAATGAGTGCGTCACTTGTAGAATATGACTTGAAAGTGAGAAAGAACGTTGAGATGAAGAAAGGCTGTGTTTTCCTTAACTCGTCTGTGAGCAAGTACACTAGTCCTCTAAATGATGCGCCGATGAGAGAGCCTTCTGAATCATAAAGTATTTCAGTATCACGATCAAATGGAATCTCGTAGCGTTCACCAGTCTCGTTTAAATAGGGCTGGAACACTGATGATCTCATGAATGACTTAGAATCCGGTAGGAATTCCTGTAACAGGTTTGAGCCTGAAACGGTGAAATTGTCATTACCACTTCTAACCATGGAGAACTTGGATTGCCTCTTGATACCATTCCTCTCAGCAGTCCTAACCATGTCCAATTTGGACTTATCCATGGTTTTGATCATACCCAAGGAGCACGTTTTGATGAACTGATCAGCTGTTATTTGAACCTTTGAGAAGTCTGTGTATTCCTTGTCTTCACTCAGTTTGAAATCGCCAATCATCGCCAGATACTTATAACACGTATCCACTGAGAGTGAAATTGATCTCGTCATTCTGGAAATCACCCCCATCAACTCCAATCCCTCCGATGAATACTGATACGGGCCTTGCTTCAGAGGTTTTTCAGTGTTGGATTCATTGATCATTTTGGTGACAAAGTTCTTTACGCTTGATACCAATTCAGAGACTAATGAAAGCAAGACATCCAGATTATCGTCAAACTTCTCCAACCTCCGACTCTGAGAATCGAGGATATTAACACATGACTTGTTGATGTAGAGCAACTCTTTCAGCAGTAAAATCATTTGATGTGTGATGTTCTCCAGCAATTGGCATCCAGCAGGGTTATGCTCAACCATATCTAGTCGTCCCAGAAGTAATCCAATGTAACCGAACAAGACATTATGGATTTCGTTTAGTCTTGCTTTACCAAATGGTGGTGTTCTCAGTAATGGCATATCCGTCTTCCTTCTTGTGATAACTTCCTCTTTCTTCAAAGATTCTGATTCTATTGACCAGATGTCCAGAAAGGTTATAGATTTCTTGACCACCTGTAAAGCCATTAGCTGTAACGTCTCCACGTGCTTCAAATTATGTGTGTGTTTATACGAGTCTGCTTTAATCATCAGAGAATACCAATCTGCAAGCAGTGTTTTCCTCATTCTTCTAATGATTGGTCTTTTCCTAACGATGAGTGTCGATCTTGATAAGCAGTTTGTCAATTCTAGTAGGTAACGTACACCATCTCGTATGGCATTGACCTGATCCAAGGAGAAGTATGAATCCCCGTTCAACGGGTTATCTATCGGGTTGTTAAGGAACTTCGCCGTTGAGATGAGAAGCAACTTCAACGGTATCCTTGATTTACTTAGTGGCATTGTCTCGTCGTCTTTGACTAGCTCTGTGAAAAAATTCACAGGTATCCAACCTCTCCATAGGTTCTTTAACAGTGTCACTTCGCTCCAGCCACTCGAATCCACAGAATGGACGTAGGCAACGTCGCCTTTGTTGAAGGATAAGCACACTGTTGATTCGCTTGATTGATCAAGAGTGGATGCGTCAAAATCGTGCAATGCGTAAAGGAAAAGCGATAACAGCTCTGTCGAGTTCAATAGCTCTTGTGTTACCCCCACGGGGTCGGTCTTTTCGTACGACTTATCGTATACACTGGATGCGTGTCCTGACTTGTATGATTTGACAGAATTTTGGTGAGAGTGATCTGTCGAGTGTGTTGAATGCAGTGCTGTATCGTCTTCCAAATTGTCATTATGAGCATCGCTATCATCGTGAGCACCGCTATCATCATGAACATCACTATCATCATGAACATCACTATCATCATGAACATCACTGTCATCGTGAACACCACTATCATCGTGAACACCACTATCATCGTGAACACCACTATCATCGTGAACACCACTGTCATGTTCACGGACAAACGACTCTGAAACCCCAATCACTGGAGTTTCATCCTCGTCAACAACAGGCTTCGATGGTATAAACCTGTCGTGCTGCAGCACCCTTGGGGTCGGATCATCATCATACATCGACATTTGATGAACAGCATCGCTCAAATCACTTCCATCCATCGCAGTCTCAAAAGACTCTGCGATGGACTCCCCGGTTCTATGGGACATAAAGGAGCTCGACTCCCGAACAATGGACTTCTCACTCTTGGAGTGCAAATTCAAAGGCTTCGTTGGCGACAGTCCAAATTTAGCAACCCTTACAGTAGCTGGAGTCCTGCTACTGTTGACGGCACTGGCTGTATCCACAGCATCAGCGTCAATGTCCATCACAGTGCCAATGTCCATCCCAATGTCCAGCTTCCCTGCAGAAGAACTACCTTCCTCTTCCATTCTGTCCCAGTGCTCAAAGACCAGGCCGAAATCAAAACACAACCCTTAGTCAATTGCCAATTGGTAACCTTTAAAGCAGTGAAGCTTTATATACCATAAAGTGGAACGAATTTCACTTGATAACTGGAAAAATTATAGAGAGGAAATAAAGGCTTTTCTCCCCATCAGCCAAAAAATGTCCGTCCCGTGTCTGTTTTCGTTTCAAAAGCGCAATTTTGTCCCGAAAAACGGGGGCATGCTGCCGCAGACAAAAAGTTTATTTTGCTATCGTTTTAACGCGCGCGTCGACGCGTCATGAAGGGGTCTTTTTTACGCGTCAGTATGAATTTGTATTGGTTGGATAAATTGTGGTATCTTAACTATGTGCATGTGCTTTGTATGCTTTGTATGCCTTGTGGTTAGCCCTTCTTCTCGATCTCATCCAGGATCTGTAGCCCTACTAATCTCTCCTCGTATAGCTGTGCCAGCTTGCTGACCTTCTTCTTGCCTTCTATGGAGCTGTAGCCTTCTGCGAACTTGGTGATGGGCTTTGGCCTCTTGACCGTTGGCATCGGCATCTTGTTGAGTGACGTTGTGGCGTCTGTGAGCACTTGGTTGGTCTGTGTGGATCTGTTACTGCCGATGTCAACGTCATCAATGGTTAACAGTTCGGTGGAGTTGTTGTTCTCCACAGGTAAGGAGGAGACGGGTAGCGTCGAGGAATCTGAAACAGTCCTGCTTGTAGTATCCGGTACTTCAGGTAGTGGACGGGAAGGTATCGTT
Source organism: Williopsis jadinii (assembly GCF_001661405.1). NCBI lineage: Eukaryota > Fungi > Ascomycota > Saccharomycetes > Phaffomycetales > Wickerhamomycetaceae > Williopsis > Williopsis jadinii. The sequence continues at coordinate 398,232 of NW_017963652.1, forward strand.
CTGAACTCAACGCCGTTGGTCTTGAATGAGACTTTACGGGACGGTGGCGGGTCCGGTCTCTCCTTACGCTTTTCAACTTTGATCACCACCTCTGAAGGCTTCGACTTTGAATGAGCCTTGTCGATCTCAGTCCAGTACTCCAACAGGTTCTTGATAAACCGTTGTCCAATGATTAACCGGTCGTTATTCTTCAGTGATGTTCTCTCCTTGCAGAGCCCTGGCGTCACAGCTTTGGAGATGGACTTCAGATCGTGTCTCGTTGTCTCAGACTTTGAGCACATGTTGATCCAAATCTCATGGAGCCTAGCGAACAGTAGATACGACTCGTCTGATAGCTGCATTCTGTGGAAAGTCATTAAAGTGTAGTTCAAGTCATCCCGTATAGGCAACTCAATGAGATCGATGTCAATCAGAGGTTCATCTCTCTTTCGAAGCGTCGTTAGACAAAGCGTCCCCATCACATATATGTCCCATTGCGACAAATCCAGATAGTGGCCTCTTTCAATGGCATCGGCGAGGATGTTCAACTTCCTTTGGCTCCCGGGTCTTGTAAACACCAGCGGATATTGGTCTCCTTCTAGTAACAACCTCGTCAATATACGCTCCTCGATCAGTCCTCTGTATTGGAGGTAATCCGCAGAGTTGTGCTTCACAGTGTAAGGGATGATTAACTTGTCTGCAAATTCCAAATCGTACAAGTACACGGCCAAGCTGATTCTCAGCTTGGTAATATCAACAAACTTGGAGAGCTCGGTCAAATCTCTGCAGTATTGGATCTTCCCATCATCTCTCTTGAACTTCTTCAACTGCACAACATTAGTCAAGATTTGCGTAAATGACCTGACGATCCACGACTCATGGACAACGTACGCCTTTTTCATGTTCTCCTTGAAAGCCTGGGGAAACAGTTGGTAGCACTTCAGCAGCGTGACCCATGAAGCGCCGTTGTTTGAGCCATTGAAGGATTTGAACCAGGAGGTGAAGCACACCAGCGAGTAAGGAGCATTTGGTACCCGCTGGATGATCCTCTTAAACGCTTTCATCATCAACTCTTCCAGAGTGCGCTTGTCACACTCCAAGCCTTCAAAATTCGGCAAATAGTTCGAGTCAAACACATAGATCGGTAAACCAGTGAACGGATCCACCGTATCAGCCTTGAAGAATGCCTTCTTCACCTGGAACTCCATCGTTCAACACCGTCACTTCAATAACAGAACTGCGCAAAAAAGCACACACACAACAGTAAAAGAATCGAGCACCGACTATGGACGTCTTAAGATCAGCAGATCAATGGTAACAGCTTCAACACGCCGCTTAGACACACAAATGTCTGATAGATGAAGAGACAGAAGGGTGGGAGAAAGTGGTTAAACCCGCTAAAACTGAAGCAGGAAAAAAAGACAAACAAAGAAAAAGTTGGTCTGGCCGCGGTGGACAAGAAAGAAAACAAAACTTTGGGCGGGCGGTCTTACGCGTCAGTGGTGTTCGGATGTTTGACGCTGTGGTGTTGTTATATTATAATTATGCTGTATTATATTATACACAGTATGGGTTTATATTGTACACAAGATAGAGAAGCTTGTACGATGGAAGACCTTTTTTGCTATGTTATTCATTCCCTAGTCTTTAATTGCTGTCCAGGCTGTGGTTTGTGGTATGCATTTTAACAATCACTGGCTTGTGCCTTCACTTCATCGCTTTCTTCATGGAATACCTTGCTTGCATTATGGATAAACGTTCTAATAATCTTCTCTGTTGAATAGGCTTCTGAGCGTGTTGATCTAAGAAGCAAGTCCCCCAGATGAAGGAGATTGGTCCAAAGACGGAAAAGCTGAGGAGGCTTTATTACATAGGTTCTTAGAAATGGAGCTGGATGTGGTCTCTGGTGTAGTGACAGCTGTGGTATTCCATAACCAGGAAAAGAGGAGATTGGGGAGTGATTTAGTTATCTCCAGTGGCTGTCCTGTTGTCAATTTACCACTCCTTGATGCTGTTCTGCCCAAACCCACGTTTCTGAACATATCCCTAGGTGGTTTAGCAGATTGAAGGGCCTCAATGCCAACAGTATCGCTACCGTTATTAACAAGTGCAATTCTTGCTTGTGGACTTTCCTTGCCGGCAACGACATATACGTTATTCAAAGAGAAGGTTGTAATTGCCCAGAACTGTGAGACCTGTATTATCCTCTTCTGAAGTCACCGATACACTTCAGATTATAAGATCATTGAGATGTTACAATAATCTTATAGTACACCAATGGCTACATGGTAAAATGTCCATTGCCCTCAGCAGCTACTTGAACCCATTTTTAACTATGGGTTGTTGACCAAACTTCTTAGCAAAGAGCTGTGCTGATTTCATATAGATGTTACTTAATGATCTCTTTCAAAGCGTTGTCCTGTATATATCGCAGGGCCTTGCATAAGACGTCGACTGCGAGATAAAACACTACGTAGTTGCAAAATACAAATGGTTCTCATATTGTGTGGAGTGTGCAAACGTTTCTGAGAAAGTTATGGTCGACTGAACAAAGGTGGCTCAAATGTAGCAAAGTGTATTTTGTCTTTATTTGTGAGTATCTTAATTATAATTGAAGCTGATGTTGAGTTGTCCATCAGTGTGTCCAACTGTATGACCATGTACGTTGTTGAAACAATTATTTCTCCATAAGGAATTGGCTTTACAAAGGTAAGCGAGCATTATCAGAATTCCAAAAGAAGTTTCCCGTCAGGTACTAAGACTGAGACACATTACATGGTACGGGTGGTCACAGTTAACCCAGGTTTCATTGGTAAAAACATCTGTTTTCGAGTATAAAATGAGTAAAGACCAAAATTATCGTAAACAGAAAGATCAACCTTAGGTAATCTATGAGACAGATTTACAAATAACAGGAGTTACTTCTTCCATTCGTGATGAAAGAGATTAAGGTCCACTCTCTGAGAGATTGTTTGATAGCTCTGGAACTTACATTTACAGTGGGAATGGGCACATCCAGGTCGACTTTCTTAAACCCTGATGGAAGTAAATCCTAACATGAAACAAGAAAGGTGTGACATTTTGATGGCATTTTGGGCTAACGACAGACCAGGCGCTGATTCCAAGGACACCAACTAAAATTGTGATCTCCTCCGTGATCGTTGTGTTTCTGAATATAACATTATCACTGTGATTATATTCATGCGTGCCAGTAAAATAATCAAAGCCTCTGCCATCACAGATAGTGTAACTGACACTATTTGACAAATAGTCCTTCTTGAAAATGCACTCAATATTACAGATAACAAAGTCCACCCTGATATTTACAAATGCTTCATAGGCATAAATTCTGAGCCTTACGATGATAATGACGTATTCAGCCAACCTTTTCACGACATTAGATGGTGGGATGAAATCTCCCCTGATCTCAACCTCCGAGTCTGACAACACTTCCTCTCTCAGATTCAAGAATAAGCAATATCATAACGCTGTGAATAGACTGTCCCCATAATTTAATAATAAGATCGTCGATACCGTCATACTGCACGATAAGGCTAAACACCTTAGTGACTGATGCATTAAGCGAATAGATTAAATCTACGGAAACTTCAAAAATATATGGAAATCAGTACAAAATTCACTACAATTGTGATACCACAAGGAATCCACACTATATACAAACCTCTTAAAGCGAAAAGTGTGCTAATAATCTTCCCCAGAAGAAGTGTAATCACAATGATACGATAATATAAAAGTCATAGTGACTGCGTTGAAAAAAAAATGGAACTCCCCATAGGGGGCTCGAACCCCTGACATTTCGGTCAACTTCCCCTAGTTAGTTCTGTAAAAGCCGAACGCTCTACCGACTGAGCTAACAGGGACGAGTTCCACGGCTCGAATTTTTCCATTGAAACCACACTGAGCATCTCCATTAGAAGCTGGTAGGAGCAACATTATATTTACTATCTCTGCTGCACGCATAACCTCACATTTAATACCCGTTTTCGAAAAGCTTTTCATTTCTTCCTCCTGTTCCACACAAACTGGTGAACCAATTGGCAAGCAAAAGACTCGGAAGCCATGTCGAGAGTCCACAGTCTAGCAGAGTCCTCGAGGTTGGACAGACTCATGGAGAAGTCTGCTAAAGGAGTGACCCTGCTGTTATTTGGACAGATGTTCACGAAGTTATCGACGTTCATCTTGAATCAGATTCTGATCACCTATATCTCACCGGCAACGTTCGGTGTGAATATGTTCTTGGAGTTCTTGATCAACACTGTGTTGTTCTTCTCGCGGGAGGGCATTAGGCTGTCTGCTCAGAGGGTGAAAGATGCGGAAACTGACAGCGATGAGAAGTCTGATAAGCACAGCGCAACGCTGCAGAGCATCGTTAACCTGGGCTATATTCCACTGATGATTGGAACCCCCTTGGCCTCTGTGGTTGTGTACTGGCAATATGGGAGGTTCTCAGAGCTGTTCAAGCATATGCAATTGTTCAAACTGTCCATCGCATTGGTTTGGCTGGCCATTGTTGTTGAGCTCATGAGTGAACCTTTTTACATCTTGAACCAATTCAACTTGAACTACGACAAGAGAACAAGATTCGAAACTGCAGCTGTAACCTTGAGTTGCTTTGTGAATTTTGGTATCGTCTTCTCGTTCAAGGACTCTGAGATTGATGGTCTGCCCATCGTAGCGTTCTGTGCTGCAAAATTGGTCCATTCTATGGTACTATTCATTTCATACATTTGGGATTACCAAAATTTCAAAAAGAGGAACAAGAACATCCACACGAGACCTACAAAGATCCTCGTTGGCCATTCAAACTCGTACTATTTCGACCACGATGCAATGGCCCACTTCTACACAATGTTCTTCAACTTGTGCTTCAAGCATTTGCTCACTGAAGGTGACAAGTTGGTTATCAATTCGCTGTGCACCATTGAAGAACAAGGTATCTATTCGCTCATTTCAAACTATGGCTCCCTACTGGCACGCTTGGTATTTGCTCCAATTGAAGAAAGCGTAAGAAACTTTTTAACGAGACTGGTTCAAAACACTGATACTAAGGCACACCTGGAAACCACCGTGGGAATACTTCAAAGAATCATATGTTTTTACCTCTACTTGTCAATCATCATTGTGATCTTTGGTCCACTGAACTCTGGATTCTTGGTTCAAAAGTTGATCGGAAGTAACTGGTCGAACTCTGTATCTGACACTATCCCTCTCTACACTCTTTACCTGCCACTCTTAGCCTTGAATGGTATCTTAGAGGCAGTCCACCAATCTACAGCAACAGGCCATGATGTTGTAGATTATACGTACTATATGGTGGGATTCTCAGCAATATTCATGACAACTTCATACGTTTGCATCACCAAATTGAACCTCTCACTTCAAGGCTTGATACTGAGTAACATGTTAAACATGACTTTAAGAATTGTGTACTGTTACCGTTTCATAAAGCATTTCTACAATTCACACGCGGTCAGTTTCAGCCTGTGGCTTTTTGATTCAAAGACCAAGTCTATTGTTACATCATCCTTGGTGATTTGGGCATTGGACTGTTCTCTTTTAGGTGTGACGAGAAACTGGTTTGAACTACTGGCAAGTGCATTCTTTGCACAGGTTCTTGTCATATTCATCATGTACAAAGAAAAGGATCTTATCATATCGGTGGTTAAGCCTAAGCCCTTGGATTAACCCATGACAGAAAGATGGTGAAGGGGTAAATAGAAATCAAACATCCCAAAGAAAAATACCGTCTTTTTAATAAATACTCTTAACCAAAGAAATGATGCAGTGAAATGACTAAAACTATATAACTGTGACTGTGTTCTCAAGCCTGAGAGCCAGCTTCAGCACGACGAACGTTACCAATGTGGTTAATTGCAGAACCAGCCTTGAAGAAATCCACTTGGTCCTTGGACATGGTGTGCTTAGCATCGATGTCGAAAGTTTCACCGTTCTTCTTGTGAACCCTGAGCTTGATGATTCCACCGTTGTCACCATTCTTAGCAATCATATCTTTCAAGTTCAGGGTCTCCAAGATATCGCCAGAGCTCAATTTGTCATAGTCGGCCTCGTTTGCAAATGTCAATGGCAAAAGACCTTGTTTCTTCAAGTTTGTCTCGTGAATACGAGCAAAGGACTTAACAAGAATCATCTCACCACCGAGGAATCTTGGTTGAAGAGCAGCGTGTTCTCTTGCAGAACCCTCACCATAGTTGTGTTCTGCAACAACGTTCCACTTGATACCTTCTTCCTTCCATTTACCCATAAGCTCTGGAATGGAGTAAGCAGTACCATCATCGTCATAGGCAACGTTGACCTCACCAGTCTCCTTGTTTTGAGCTCCGATCAAAGTGTTGTTGGCAATGTTCTCCAAGTGACCCTTGTACTTCAACCAAACACCTGCTGCAGAGATGTGATCAGTGGTACACTTACCTTCAACCTTCAACAAGATCTTGTTCTTAAGCTCTTCGCCGTTCCATGGAGTCCATGGTTCAAGCAATTGCAAACGATCAGAATCTTCTGGAATGTTGATGGCAACTTCTGGATGTGGTTGTGGATCAACCTCTGGGTAGAACTCTGGTCTACCAGCGATGAATCCTCTCTCTGGCAATTCGTCACCCTTTGGAGGTTGGAATTTGAAATCTGAACCGTCTTCTGTCTTAATCGAATCCGTTATCGGGTTGAAGTGCATGTCACCAGAGTAGATCATCGCAGTGACGACTTCTGGTGATGTAAGGAAGTTCATGGTGTTTCTGTTACCATCGTTTCTTGCTCTGAAGTTTCTGTTGAAGGATGTAAAGATGGCATTCGTCTCCGTGGACTTCTTGTCAATGTCAACACGGTCCCATTGGCCAATACATGGACCACAGGCATTGGCCAACACAATGGCACCGTTGTCTTCGAACGTCTCGATCAATCCATCTCTCTCGATGGTTGCTCTGATCTGTTCAGAGCCTGGCGTAACAAAGAATGGGATTTTTGGCTTAAGACCGGCTTCACTGGCCTGTTTAACCAATGAAACGGCTCTTGACATGTCCTGGTACGAGGAGTTGGTACAGGAACCGATCAAACCGGCAGAAACGGTCTTTGGCCATTCGTTTTCATCAGTCTTGGAGCCGAATTGACCCAATGGCGTAGAGAGATCCGGGGTAAATGGACCATTGATATGAGGTTCAAGAGTGTTGAGGTCAATCTCCACAACCTTATCGTACTGAGCACCTGGATCAGCCTTGAGGAAGCCAAACTTGGCGTTGACCTCATCAGCAGCTTGTGCCAATGGAGCTCTATGCGTAGATATGAGGTAACGTTTATGGGCCTCTTGGTAAGGGAAAGTAGAAGTTGTAGCACCAATCTCCGCACCCATGTTACAGATAGTAGCCATACCTGTACATGACAAGGACTCCACACCTTCACCAAAGTACTCAACTATGAATCCAGTACCACCTCTGACAGTGAGGTAACCAGCCAAGTAGGTGATGATATCCTTTGGAGAGGTCCAACCATTCATCTTACCCTTCAAGTGAACACCGAGGATCTTTGGGGCCTTCAGCTCCCACGGAGTACCTGTGAGGGCATCAACAGCATCGGCACCACCGACACCAATGGCAATGGCGCCCAAACCACCAGCATTTGGAGTGTGGGAATCGGTTCCGAGCATCATGAGACCAGGCGCACTGAAGTTTTCCAACACGATCTGGTGGATGATACCAGATCCCGGTCCCCAGAACTGGATACCGTACTTCTCACCACATGACTGGAGGAAATCAAACACCTCCTTGTTGGTGGCGATGGAGGACTTCAGATCAGCCTTCTCACCATCCTTACCAACAATCAAGTGATCACAATGGATAGAGGCTGGCACCGCAGTGGATGGCAATCCACACGTCATGAACTGAAGCAGCGCCATCTGAGCAGAGGCATCTTGCATTGCCACCCTGTCTGGGTTCAACTTCAAGTATTCAAGCCCTCTGATCTTGGAAACGTCGCCAGCAGATAACGACTCTTCTGGGTTGACCAGGTGCGAATAGAGGATCTTCTCAGCCAACGTCAATGGCGCATCGTTCAGCACTCTTTTGACTTGTGTGAGCTTCTCCACGAGCTTCGGGTAGGGTGGGACCCTTGTCTGGAACTCACTAGGGATGTTCGTAGTGAGAGACGCAGACGTAGCGAGCGACCGTATACTCTAGGGCACAGTGTTAGTTATGGCTCATCGAACACAGCCAGAGATGGAGACGTACCTGTCTGTTAATAACTCTTCCGGCTCTAAGCATCGTGGTATCTGTAGCGATTAGAGAACGTTTAAGAGGCAAATGCTGTGTATCTCACGACATCAGAAGAGTAATCAGAAGTTGGGAAAGAGAATGCAATTTTTCAAGATCGTTTTCCAATGGCATCGCTCCGATTACTCACAGCGCTTTTTTCATGCGCCGGTGCAGGAAAGTTCGCCGGTGCAGGTGGGCATGTGGTAGGGGCCACAGTGTGTGATTTGTCTGATATTGAGCTATGATTTGGATATGATTGGGCTATGATTGGATGGATATAGGGGTTATTGGGGTGGATGGTTGGGTAGAGGGGTGTTGGAGGGTGTCTGAGGACTGCAAGAGGGGGTTTCAGTGCATTGGGCTCGTTTGAATTTTGTTTTTCCGATAATATTTGGGGATATTTGGGGGAAATGTTATAGGAGAATTATAGTGAGGCGATAAAATGATAGCCATCGTCTGGTTGGTATTATTTGGCAAAATCCAATTATTTGCTGTATATTAACCAACATGTGGACTATTCAATCATTTGAGGCGTGTAGGACTCGCTGATTATGACTGTTGCCACCTTTAGACGTGTGCTCTCCGTCTACTTCGACGTGTTTAAATGTACGTACAAGCAACATTGGTGGGGGGGGGATTCAGCCCATGCGAATCCACACCATGCGTGAGTGTACGTGTGCACACCGTGAGCAGCAGTCAACACTTAGATCGACCACCACCACAAGCGACGAGTGTCATCTGAACCACTGTTTGCCTTGTGTTTTCCCTGAGCACAGATTCCATCAGCTGAGTCCGCTACACTCAGAGACTACTGTTGTGTCACATTACATCCAAACACCACAATAGCTATGTGTTATCGCAGCTTGTCAACGTGGACTAAAACGGCCCGGGATTCTCCGTTGGCATCTGGCTAAAGGGAACAACCCTCCATCAACGATTGTAATAAACCGGCATGGTTGACCAAACCCTTGCACCTTTCTGGAAGATCAATGCGTACTACATATGTACAATTGTGGAGAGCATTGGTCCACGGTGAACATTGCTCCATGGAGAACTGTACGACAGCTACGGCCGACTGCTAACCCTGATGGCTACACACTTGTTGTAAAATACTAATCATTAATTATACCGGTTCAGAGAACGCAACGGGCGAAAAAGCTATGTAAGCAAGTGTCTATAATGCAGCCAATGAGAGCTAATGGTCAACTTTGGGTTTGTCTTCTAACGAAATCCCTCGCATCGTTATACACCTTGGCCCTCTCCTTCAGCACAAAGCCCACGTCATCACAGCTGGCAAATTTGTTCACCCTCTCCTGTAAGATCTCCAGGTTCTTAACCACCTGTGCTCTGAAGAGCAGTTTGTTATGGCATGCGGACTGTGGCTTAACGTCGCTTAGTGGGCACAGTTCACAGACTTGTGAACTGACCTGTGCGTATAGTTCGTTGTGATGTGCAATGAGCGTGAAGAGTTGTTGTAATTGACGTAGCTCCAGCATAATCCTGTTCCGTATTCTGACGAATGCTTCACACGTGTTGAGTCTTAGACAGTCAATGTAGTAGTTTCTCGATCTCGAGATGATCCTCTTCTGGACAAACTCAATGTTCCGATCAATCTGCTTGATCTTATCCTCCATGATGATCCGTAGAGCGACAAAGGAGTCGTAAATGTCCTCCTCGGTCCTCACCACGTAGTCGCCAAAGCTCATAGTGAGAGGATCCACAGTGTCGTTTTGCTCATCACCAAGGATCACAAGATTTAACGGGTCCGTGTGATACATGCTTCTGACCGGGCACTCACATGAAGAAGTTGCTATTGTAGCGTAGCTCGGTGGCTGCTGCACTTTGATCGAGTCCTCATACGATGGAAGTACGCTCATCTCTGCTAATGGCCTTAAAACCGCTCTGGCTTAACTAACAGTACACCGGGCATGAATATGGTGCTTGCAATTGGGAACAAGAGGAAATGCTACTCCTTTATAAAGAAACCGGCTTGCGCATGAGATAAAGTCTTAGCCATCCATGCTAAAACTTTGATTAATAAAACTCCTTACGCTACTTGGCTCGACAGATGATTTATAACGGGGGAGGACGCTTCCATCCAATCAGCTTATCAAACACCGCCGGGTCTGGAATTTTCCTGCCTTTTTTGGTTCGCTTCCACGGAGATCTCCCACTTGGGGTTTTGGGCGATTATGTAATCACGCTGCCCAGAAGTTAAAGCCGGTCGGCAAAGACACATCCAGATAGGCGGAAACACCCAAACATCACATGGTGTGTGCCTTGTTGGGGATTCCAGTTCCTTCCGGTGTGGCAGCTCCATTCACAGGCTCAGCGACGGCGAGAAGGTGTACGTTGATAGCGTATGAGCATACGGTACGCCATTGCTATATAGCACATGTATTATTCGTAACAAGAACACATGAATACGCTACCACTGCTGGGGGAAGACGACATCCGAACACCAAGTCTACACTTTGGTATGTGCCACACGCAGCAGGCCCGTGAGGCAGAGTTGCCTGTTTTGTCAGCTTCCAACGTTCCATGGATCAAAATGCTTTGGCGGTGTTTTTGAGTGATTTGAAATGGCTCAAAACAAACGGCTCTAAACAACACACGATGGCAGAGACGTACGACGCTGGAAAGCCATCGTTTTCTAGTGCCCTCTCTACAGTTTGTCCAATGCTGCTTGTCTATTTTTTCAGTGTTCCTGATTGGCCGGGAACCTCGAAGCTTCCGAGGTTCACAGCAACCCTCTAACGATAAACACCGTAGTACCATCTTTTATGACGTTACAACGCTCACTGGTGGACATCTTGACGAATTCCGCGCCTCCTCGAGAATCGTTCTGCTGACGGTATAGGAATAGCTTCTCCGAGTCGTCCTTGGTTCTGTTGTTAACGTTGGTCAAGTTCAGATGCGTCGCCATACTGTCCAAGGCCCTGCCTAGAGGCCAGGCTCGAGAGACAAACAATGGGTACCGTTCATTCTCATCTCGGCCCTTGCACCCAAGTACTTGGCACCATACATAGATCCGCTCAGACTGTGGGATTCTCAAGTCCCCCTTAGCAGTGCTCTTCAACTTGGACAGTTCCACAATGGCCTTCGTAGCGTTGGCCTTCTTTGGCCTACTCTTCTCAAACAACTTTTTCAGCTTGGTCAAGGCATTGGTACTCTTCGAGCTCTGTGTCTCAATGGAGGTGGGGACGGTGTCGGTGGTCTTCAAGGACAGTTCCGGGTTGAAATTCGAGCGATCAGGGAAAAGAGTCTTTGATGATGGCAAATGAGAAGTATCGATACTGTCTCTCAGCTTCTGTTCCGCAGTTTTCGTGCCTTTCAGCTCTAACTTTGGACACGAGTGTTGATCCGGCTGTCGATGCTGGAGACAGAACACTCCCTTGCACGAGCACTTGAACGGGAGAAAATCTATCTGTCCACAATACGAGCAGTGCTCTCCAATGTCCATAAGCTCAGTCTTTGACATCTTTGATAGCGTTCTAGTACGCACCACTGGAATGGTTTCCAAGCTGATTTTCTGGTCGAATTGGCCTCCTTTTATGTGTCAATTTTGTCTATATAATTTCCTCTCCACGCGCCACCGCCACCGATAGGACCCAAAGCCGGTAGGCGCAACAACGCAATGCGAATTCTGCTATGCGAAGAGGTTATTCCTTCAGCATCAACGTTTTACAGATTCAAAGGAAACAGTTCATTTCGTCAATTAGATTCGTTACTATCGTTAGTTCCTATATATCAGTTCATGCAGTTGGGCCCTTTCTCTTTAAATAATCCGATAACCTGATCCTCTTCACCCTATCTTGTTCTTGACATTGGTTGTGTGAATTCTTGCCATGGTCCAGTGAATTCAAACGGGGAACGTTGTTTCGTCTATCATTAGACATAGGCCTCTTTGGTGATACCTGTGGTCTTGTACCTGTGACTTTCTTCGGTACAAAAATCGAAGGAACTTGTGTTCTTGTCCTTGTCGTATGGCCATTGATAGGTGCACCATTACTGGTACTAATACCACAACCTGTCTCGCTGTGTGTTCCAACAACTGGCTTGACCCTGGTGGATGTACTGAAGTTGTTGACATTGGCACGTCTCGGCATCCTTTGTGGACTGGTCTGTCTCTCAGGCATCAACGAGAGTGGATTCTTGAACAATTCACGCCTCTTCCTAGCCTCCACCTGAGCCTTTTGAAACAATGGTGATCTATTAGAGACAACAGGTCTTTTACCCCATGGTCTGTGTCCTGAATCCACCGGGATAACTTCATCCAAATGTATAACTCTATTAACGTCCTTTGACTGTTCCATCTTTTGCATGTTCTTTCTCAAGTTTAATATAGCCTCTTCCTGTTTCACAGCATAGAGCTGCTGAATATCCATATACACCTGTCTATAAGGTAACCGGTATCTCTTTGAATCTTCAATCTCTTCCAACGTTATAACGTCTCGGAGCTTAACCGTGATCGTCTCTGTGCCCAGCATCGACTGCAGCTCCTGCTTGTAGTACTTGTACACGTCGTTCGGATTTGAGCAGAACCGCTTGTGTAAGTCCTGCGGATAATCCTTCTGCAAGAGCGACAACCAAACATCATCGTCCTCCAGTATCAACATCGGGTTCGCCTTCTCCAAATTGATCAACTGCTGTGCCGTAAACTTGTGTAGAACCCTTGTGATAAGGGAATACCGTATGTCACCTAGTTCTCTCAACGAAAGATGGTGCTTCAATAAGACGTTCTCACACAACGTCCTTAAAGATAACACACCCATATCTGCTTTGCCATACACCTATAAAAACCTCTCACTCTCTATTTCTATGTCTCTTGAAACCGATGTTCTTACAAAGACAGAAGAGACAAAAGAGACAATTTTTCCTTAAACTTTCCCTCTGCTCTTCTGCCTGCACGCACTTTAAGCTTGCCATGTGGTCCCTAACAAAGATTACATAATCGCTTACATAATCCACTTTCATCTTTCCTCACTGCTGTTGCCCGGAACAAAAGTCGGAAAACCAATGACGCGTCGCAGTTTCGCGTCTGTCTGTCTCTTTTTTCCCTTTTCGGCTTTCGGAACCCATTTCTCGCTCTGCTGGGCCCGCTCTTCATCGGCCGAGTTTGGTATTGGCTAAGATCAATGGCACAAACCAATGGTCCCGTAGTGCTTTGCAACGATGACGTTCAGAGCATAGCTGAACACATAGACGGAGACGATCACGTGGCCGGCTCACCAGAGCCCCCGAGCCAACAGCCGGTGCACCCCCTTTCCAACCTCGGCACCACGGCTGATTGTTCTCATCTCGAGACACCAGCACACCCGAACACCAGGGGTAAAATCCCACCCGAACCATCGCGGAGCGCCTTATAAATCAAAGCGTTGGCCATTTTCCACCTTGCAAAGCGTCTTTTCGGGCCTGAGAGCTTGTTCTTTTCTTTGTTGGCCCTTTTCCCCCTTTTCCTGCTCACGTACATTTTCGCAGGTTATTATCCAGCTTGATTGATCTGGCGTAGCGACTGATCTCTGCCGAATTCAGCTGACAGAGAAGGAGAGACCGTGAGAGAAAGCGTTACACATTCATTAATCGCCGTTGTTGCTTGCCGTATTGAGCACTTGCTTGCCGAGATATAAACCGAATATATAACAATGGCGCTCTTTGGAAAGAAGAAGAAGGAGGAGCCACCAGCAGTGGATCCTTCGAAGCTGATCAAGACCGAGGTTCCATTTGATACACTTCCTGTTGGTTCCAAGATCCCGGAGGAACGTAAGTTGACAGATGAACAGCAGGAGAAATACAAGCTGATCTTGAAGCACTTCCAAAACCCTGACTTACAGGTGTACACCACGGAGAAGAATCCGGCTGAGAAGAAGCCACTGTCAGAGTATGAGAAGGCATGGCTGACAAAGGAGTGCTTCCTGAGATACCTCAGAGCCACTAAGTGGGTGGTTAAGGATTGTATTGACCGTATTGAGGGTTCCATTGCCTGGAGACGTGAATTCGGCATCACTGGTGAGAACGATACCGTGACCCCAGAATTGGTGTCTGAGGAAGGTGAAACCGGTAAGGAGGTTATCCTCGGTTATGAGAATGACGCAAGACCTATTCTGTATTTGAAGCCAGGCCGTCAAAACACGAAGACATCCTTCAGACAGGTTCAGCATTTGGTGTTCATGTTGGAAAGGGTGATCGATTTCATGCCTCCTGGTCAGGACTCCTTGGCCTTGCTCATTGATTTCAAACAATATGACGATGTGCAAGGTCACCAGACCTCAAAGATCCCACCTGTGAACGTTGGTAGACAAGTGTTACACATTCTCCAAACTCATTACCCAGAGAGATTGGGTAAATCGCTCTTGACTAATATTCCATGGTTAGGGTGGACTTTCTTGAAGATTATCCACCCCTTTATCGATCCATTGACCAGAGAAAAGCTTGTATTTGACGAGCCATTCCCAGATTACTGTCCAGTGGAGCAATTGGATAAGTTGTACGGGGGTTACGTCGACTTCACCTACAAGCATGAGGTTTACTGGCCAAAGATGAATGAGATCGCCACACAAAAGAGAGACCACTACCACAAGAGATTTGAGAAATTCGGCAGTATCGTTGGTCTGAGTGAACGTGATTTGAGAGGTGATGATGAGGAACTGCACCATCCAGTTGAACAGCTGTGGGAGGCCGAACACCCAAAGCAAGAAGGATCAACAGATAAAGTTCCAGAGCCTGTGGAAACCATAACAGAGAAAGTTGAAGCACTTCAAGTTTAATCATTGGTAATTTCAGATATATTATAGTGTTTTTTCACCATCTCAGAACATGATATAGCTCATAGACTTAACTTGAGACCGAGGACAGATGTGTAGATGTGGGAGTTTTGATCTTGATGCGTAGCCTTGTGAGTGTGTACTACACAAGACGTAGCACACATCCGAATGATCTTGTGCATGGGCAGCTCATGGCCAGGAACGATTGGACTAGAACTCATGCTGGATCCTCAAATTCGATAAAGTATCCCTTAGTTCTTCATCTTTGAACAATAGATTTGACACACTCTATGGAACACTAAACCTTTAAAATTTCAAGATGAAGCGGTGGCTCAATGGTAGAGCTTTCGACTCCAGTTGGAATAGTGCAATCGAAGGGTTGCAGGTTCAATTCCTGTCCGTTTCATTCTTTAATATTTTTTGTGCCGGTCACGTGACCAAATGGACAATGGTACTCGAGTCCTCCATGTTAAGGTAGTTAAACCAACCTGCCAATCCAACATAACTATTGCTCTGCTCAGTCTCATGAAAGCACCAGGAAGAAGAAGAGAAGCGATGTTTAGAGGTGTATTGGTTTTCAGTCTTAGAAACAATACAGATTAGAGGGTTGTTTTCTACGGTGATGAAGTGGACATCTTTTCGGCCGATATGAGGGAAACTTTTACATAGCACTTCACAGAACACATCGAATTTATACAATCGATAATTAATAATTCAAGACTCCATTAAATGATATATGCATGTGGATGACCAACTTTTGATTTCAGAATAACCAAACAGGTATCGACTGTTGCTCTCCCCTCATCTATGTGCTAAGACTCAGAGCAATCTAGGAGGTTTCTTAGATGGTCTTGAATATCTCTTCACATCTCGGAACAAACGCCTTCTCTTGAACTGTTTATCAATTAAGAACTCGTTGTTCTTATCGACTTTTTGTAATGGAGACAATTCTATACCTTTTGAAACACACCACTCTTTACAATCGTAGTCAATATTCCAAGAATCATCTGGATCAAATTTCCAACTCTTTGGAGGGTGAACATCATTAATGACCAATACGCCAGGTGGTGGGTTCTTGGATTTCCTGAACTCATCCTCAAGGTGGAAAACATGACTTGAAAAGATGTAAAACTCCCATTCGTTTGACGTGAAGCTCTTTTGCCAAATCTCAAACACCTCAACTTGTCTAATCTCTGGTTCTTCATCAATCACAATGTCCTTTCTTTCGGATTCCTTAACCAATTTATCCAATTCCTGTTTCTTTGGTTGTAACAAAAGCTTTAATTGCTTTATAAGAGGCTTCACCTTTGGATGAATTGCAATCATGAGGACCCAACCTATGAGAATGAGTAGAAATCTCCAGGGGATATAAGGGCCAACCAATATCAAAGATGCAATTGCAGTTGCCAAGGTGAAGAACAGAGAAGTTGAGACTCGCTCATCTTTGAATCCAGCGGTACCATACCAAAATCTCTCAATCTTGTCAAAGACAGCAACCAATTTTGACAAGTTATTCTGTAGATCCCGTAGGTTTACGAAAAATTCCATATTTTTCCTCGTTGTTCTACTGTTGTTCTCTTTCAACTCAGGTACTTCCTGTTCTTCATCAGAGTCGTCCAGTATTCTTGAAAGTTGTTTATCATCATTAACGCTGGCGAATTTGTTGAAGAGCGAATCACCTCTCTCGCTCAACTTGTGAAGATTGTTCCTGTGCAATGGATGTCTGTATAGATAGCCAGGGATCATTATTCCAAACAGCACATAGCACAACGGCAGTATGAAAATCACGTTTGGATGTAACACAACGAGCGTGTAGATGGTAATCGCTAGTAGCGACCTTGAAGGATATGTCCAGTGGAATATTCTGATCGTAGAGTACTGTAGCTGGAACAACCCGCCCAACCTGTCTGTTAGCTTGCGTATATTCTTAACCAGTTTAGTCATCGACAACGAGTCCGTGTGCTGTCTTATTGGGTCTCCAAGCCTCTGTGTTAGGTCATTCTTACTCGGCACGTCCTTAGGCAACCCACGCTCGATCACTTTGGAGAGGATTATATCCGTGAAATGCTTTTGGCGTCTCCGATCCTGTCTGGAGAGCACTTCACGTTGATCCTCATCGTTGTCGATATCGTCAAGCGCGCGATCGTCATCGTCACCACCATCATCATCTCTGGGGAGCTCGCCACCCTCCTCCGCCTCCCAGTCATCCAACCAGTATCCATCGGAATCATCAGTGCTTTCACCGCCGCTGTCCAACTTATCCAACCCAAGTGCTAGCAACGACGCCGTCAACCGTGCAGCGCTTAACCTTCTACTGGAGCCTTCACCAACCTCCTTCTTACCATCGGAATAGTTTATGGTCGCCTCGTACGCCTGTGAGAGGACTGAAACCAGGCGCTTTGGCGGCATCGCGTGGTGTTTATGTTTACGTCTCGGGCGCTGTGTGGAGCGAGTGGGCGGGAGTTTTGTGTGTGGTTTTTGTGTCAATGGTTTTCCAATCGGAATTTTCCCGCGAGATGGGAGGAGAGGGAATTGAACCGTTGAAGGTAAACAAACAAATTTAGTTGGAAGAAGACATGGCGGAACAGGAGAGTACAGCGCAGTACGATGGAGGATTCGAGCCGCTGAGGGTTCTACTGGCAGGTTTTTAGCTTAGTGGGAGTCTGCTGACCGACCGATGAGGGAAGATTGGTGGTGTGGGAGGCGTGGGAGGTGCTTGTGGATGTTTGAAATGAACGGTGATGGCCTGGTTGACTCCCAGTCTCACTATACATGGGCTCCGAGAGGGAGGTGGAGACACTCAGGGACAGAGAAGGGCACACAGGGACAGACGTAGAGGCACATCCAGAAGCCACCGTCCACGCTGATCCGCTCTGAACAGAAAAGCACGCCGCATTGTCCGCCAACAGTGGTGGGACGTCTACTGGCATAAAAGCTCCCTCTGTAAACAACCAAACTACGACACATCACAACACCATGGGGGACGTCCAGAACGTCGGCTCGCTAAACAGTCGGGACCCGTCCCTACCAGCACACTTAACGCCCACAACTCCTGAACCAACACACTAGTTTTACCGTCGGTACAATGAGCTCCAAGTCCACACTGCCCCAAACGCCCCAAAACACCCAAACACCACCAAAGCGGGACAACAGGGCGCTCCACAGCGCGGAGAAATCTCTCTTTCTCTCTCTGTGTGGGGTAAGAATTCAGCCAGCAGGAGCTGATTCCACTCGTTAATTTCCCAATTGGGATAATAACGTTAGGGTAGTCTGGTGCGTTGTGCTCATTCTTCCATATTGCTGTGGAGGAGAAATTGCGAGTGACTATGATGGGGGTTTAAGGTTGTTATTATGTTGGCTCCTTTGCTTGTGCTCGTTTGCAGGGTGCATTTGGCCGGGTGTGTTTGGGTTCTCAGTTTCGCTTCCACGCTTCTGTTGTTGGCTTCTATGTTGATGGAGCGGAGAGAAGAAGATGGATACTGGGGGATTGTTTCTTTTTTTATCTCTCAAGGAGGAGGAGATCAATCATGCTCAGTGGAGACGGGATTGGGCTATAAAAGGGTGTGGAACTCTCCGTCTCTACTTCCCTTCTTTGGAGTTGTGTGATATAGCAGTTCTATATCCACGATGAACTTCAACCAGCCAGTTAACCCGCAGCCAGTTCCAGGCTCCAGAGTGGAAGGTTACTCTGAAATCTTCACCAATGATCCACCTGTTGTCCTTGATCCATCCATGGATACGCTGTCAAAGATGTGGAATAACGCCGTTGCCAATTTTGCCAATTTCGACTGTATGGGCGTGAGAAAGTTCCATAACACCAGAAAGCAACAGCTGGACACATTCTTTACATACGATAGCTACGCAGAAGTTGACCGCAAGAAACACAACATCTCCTGTGGTATCATCCACTTGGTTACACATCACCCAAAGTACAGAGAGCTGTTGTCAATTGCGGGGAAGCCTGAGTTTGTCGTTGGTATCCTCAGTCCAAACAGATACGAATGGATGCTTGTGGATTTGGCAACTAGAGACTTCTCGTTGACAAACACTGCGTTGTACCCTACACTGGGCCAACAGTCTTCTCAGTACATCTTGTCGGTCACGGAGTCCCCAATCATCTTTCTGACAAAGGACCAGATTCCAAAGATTTTGGAGATTAAACCAGAATTGCCTCTGTTGAACATATTGGTTTCATTGGATGACTTTGACCACGACGATCACGATCTGTTCGTCAGAGCACAGTCTCTTGGTGTTTCACTTGTTGATTTCCGTGCAGTGGAGAAGATCGGTGAAAGACACCCATTGCCAAAGGATTTCAACCCACCAACAACTGACACCATTTACACAATCTCTTTCACATCCGGTACCACTGGTAACCCAAAGGGAGTGTTGATTCCTCATGAAATGGCTGCTTGTGGTATCATTTCATGTACTATGGGACTGGAGTCGCCATTCGAACTTCCAAAGGGTGCAAAACGCCGTCAGTTTGGCGAAAACGTTGATCAACATGGCGTCCAAGTGACAGCCTTGTGCCACTTACCGTTGGCACATATCTACGAACGTGAAGTCTCAAACTATGCCCTCATGTCAGGTTTCAGATTGGGATTCCCATCTTCAACAAACCCAGCAATGTTCTTTGATGATTTAAAGTCGATCAAACCACATTATTTGGCCTCTGTTCCAAGAGTGTATAACAAGCTGGATGCCTTGTTAAAGGCCAAAGTTAAGAGGGGAACACCACCACACGTGGTGCGCAAGACATTTGGTTTGGATCACTGTAGGTATCTCGTTTCAGGGTCTGCACCTTTGGGGGTGGAAACTATCAAGTATTTGAAGCAGACTTTGGATATTGGGTTCTCCGTTTGTTACGGAAGTACAGAAACATTTGCAGGATTCTTCTTTGGTGATGCATTCGAAGATGTTATTACAAACTCATGTGGTCATCCAAGTGCATCTGTTCAGATTAGATTGAGAGATGTTCCAGAGATGGGATACCATACAAATGAGACTCCAATGCGTGGTGAACTGATGGTTAAAGGACCACAAGTGTTTTCAGAATATTTCAAAAACCCGAAAGCCACTGCCGACTCTTTTGATAAGGATGGCTGGTTCCATACTGGTGACATCGTCTCTATGGACTCTGAAAGACGTGTTTATATCATTGATCGTGTCAAGAACTTCTTCAAGTTGCAGCAGGGTGAATTCGTTACTCCCGAACGTATTGAAAACATTTATTTGGCACACTCTCCTCTGTTGACACAGTTGTTTGTGCATGGTGATTCCCTACAGAACTTCCTTGTTGGAGTCGCAGGTATCTCGTTAGAGTACGTCCAAGAGATGTTTAAGCAGGACTTTGGCGTGGCGATTTCACAGGACGAAGTGCTCGGGCTATTACAAGATCCTAAGTACAAAGCCATGTTGATTAAACAGTTGAACCACCACGTCTCAGGTGCTGATTTACAAGGATTCGAGAAGATTCATAACATCCACGTTGATTTAGAACCTCTGAGGTTGGAGGATGAGGTGCTTACACCAACCATGAAGATCAAGAGAGAAAACGCAAAGAAGAAGTTTGCACCGATATTGGAGAAGTTGTACACCGAGGGTTCGTTGGTTGTTAAACAAAAGTTGTGAGCAGTAACAGATGGGGAGCCCGTTACTATTGTTATTCTTATTATTATTATGATTATGTAAAAAATGTCGATACACCCTTTATCCCTGATCCATTAGCTGATTAGTCCTTTTCATCTGAACCTTCCTTAGTTGCCTTCGAATCAACCTTTGCCTGCAAATCCGGAATAACACTCTCCTGAATGAACTGCTGCTTTGCGCTATGGAAGATTTCATCCAGGGCCTTTGCACTCTCATCGTCAAACTTACAAATGACATGTTCAGCGTTGTCCATCTCCACAGCAAAGTACCCATGCTCTGTAGAATCAACAGCTGCGTTCTTCGCCCACTCCGCAGTATCAAACTGCTGAAGCGAGATCACAGGGGGCTCACCATCAACATATGCAGGGAAATCAACCATATTGGCAACGTTATAACGCTCTATCAAGCCAAATATACCGAGATAGTATCAGACTAAAGGCATTAATTTAACAGCTTTGGAAAGTGTTGATGTAGTATCTGGTTCGGGCAGCAGTGAAAATTTCGCAGCGCTTCTCATCATCACCGCCTACGGCTTCTCATCGCAGCCTTCATTGCGAACCGAGAGCTCCGTATACCACAAGGAAAGAGAATGACTGTTGAAATACCCGAGGTTGCTGTTCCAGGCCAGCCGTTAACACCGCTACACCAGCTGGACCCATCGACGAAACAGATATCCCGCTTCCAGCCTGGTGATGGTGCTGTGGTGCAAGAGGTTAGGGTTGGTGGTACTGTACAGAAGGTCATCACTGCAACGCTTGTGGGCAGAGTGGAAGTTGAGAGCACGGAGGTGGACAGTGATAAGGATGGCAAGGAGGAGAAGCAACGAGTGATGACGGTATCTGTGGTACCGCCAAATCAGAACAAATTTGACAAGATCAAATTCACAAACCATTCTCCAAAGGAAGGGGACGTTGTACTTGCACGCATCACAAGACTTTCCCTGAAGCAAGCATACGTTGAGATTCTGGCGATTGAAGGGTCCGGCAATGTGCTGAGCGATTCAGGCATCGGCTCCAACGGCGATGGCGAAGTTGCTGCGTGTGGGGGTTCTGGTGGCGGTACCTTCTCCATACACCTTGGCTCATCTGATCTTGGAGAGACGTTCAAAGGTGTGATCAGATCACAGGATGTTCGCTCCACGGAGAGAGATCGTGTTAAGATCATCGAGAGCTTCAGACCTAATGATATAGTACGCGCACAGGTGATTTCCCTTGGTGACGGTGCCAATTACTACTTGACCACTGCCAGAAACGACCTAGGTGTTGTATTTGCCAAAGCCCACAACGGCACCGGTGGTATGATGTATGCAATTGATTGGCAGACGATGGTTTGTCCATCTACAGGTGAATTAGAACAGAGAAAATGTGCCAAACCATTTTAATATACGTGTACTCTAAAGATCATCATCCAGTAGAGACGCACTCTTCTCCAAACCTCTAGATGCGTATCTCTTTCCAAAGAGTACAAGCAGCATCTTTTCGACGAACTTGTTCATCCACTGCGCACACACGATGATTCCACCATAGATTGTTGCCAGTCTCACGAGGAAAGTTGTAAATGACATACGCTGGTCCTCAACAACGAGCAATAGAGGCTCAAAATCGTATTTGAAGAAGATCCCCGGAGGGCCTCTGTTCTCAACAGTATACGTCTTCTCTTGTACGCTCACAGAGTACTGGTTTGTATTCACAGCAACACCCAACTTCTTGTAAACTGTAGGAACCACGGTGAGGAAGTAGGTATAGCTCTTCAAGTTCTCCTCGGTGGTCTTAGCGGTGGCGTCCAAGGGGTTGTCGATATACGGGTAGAAGTCTCCAAATGAGAACTCACTGATGACGTGTGTGAAGTTCAAGCTCTCCACTTGGACCTGGGTTCTATCTCTGTACCCGAACCCCTTGGCAGTGATATGGAAGTCACCAGCGACTCTATTCACTGGAATGGAGCCAAAGATATGACACGCTGGTGAACCAAGGTTATGGCCTGTGGACTCCCGTCTCAGAAACTCCGCCCTGATGCCTTCAGCCATGATCTCATCCAACTCCGGCGTGACGATGTGTCTCTCACTGTTGACCTGATAGCCGTGTGGCAAGAAGAACGACATCCCTTCGTACTGAAGCTTCTCTGCAGCGAGGAACCTATCGTAGGTCAAGTCCCTAACATTGGTCTGGATGAAGTTACAGGGCATGGCCACGAGAATATCGAGGTTGATGGTCATATTCCTCGAGACGGTGTTGTCCACGTGGAACTGGTGATCAACCTCACCACCGAAGAACGAGCCGATCTCCACCCAGGTCAGGAACAGCAACAGCAAGAAGGTCATAAGTGTCGAATATGACCCTCTTTGGGATCTAACGAGATGATGCGAATCAACCTTAGCTACAGCGGGAAACGAGGTGCGCGCACATGTTAGTAATCAGTTTGTCTCTATAGCCGGCTGACCATGCTTACGAAAGGCATCAAAAGTCCGCAGCGACGCCATTCTCTCTCCGTTCATGTTAGAAGTGACGGTGGCGATGGTGGTGATGGTACTGTTTGTCTGTTTTGTCTGATTTGTCCCAGTGTCCTCCTCGAGAAAGTTTGGCGATGTGGACATATTTGGGGTTCTCGGACACGAAGAGACAAACGCGAGGGAGTGCCCGGACAACAAAACAACAACCACAACCACGGCAACAACACCATCAACAGCACCATCAACATCAACAGTACTAAAGACCAGGTTGACGGGGCTAACATGGACAGGGGACACGGTAGAGAGGTTTGCAAATGAATGCTGAAGAGTTACAGGAGCAGCTGGATGCGCTGCAGTCGATATACCCGGAGTTGAGCGTTGATGAGGAGCTGACGATGGGCGTCTTCCAAGTGCGATTGCCGCTTGATAGGCCGATAACGGTATCGCTCTTGTCGTCGAACGCCGGTGGCAGGGTTGTTGATTCTATAAGGATCAAGTCGGTGGAGCCGTTGGAGGTGAGGTTCTCTCTGCCGATAGACAAGACAAAGTATACGCTGAAGCGTTCGTGGCTCTCTGAAGACGTGCTACGCGATATTGGCGAGACGATAGATCGAATCATCGACAACGCCGATGACGATTACGTGCTTTACACTCTGTGTGAGTTTTTGGCGATGGACCTCGTTACCACGTTCCATGACTCGATATTTGGAGATATACAGACAGACGACTTTGGATGGTTTAGAGAGATTGCGCTGATGCACGAACGGGCCAGAATCCACCAGTTTGTCCATTCCGAGTTCCAGTGTTGTATATGTCTTGACCAAGTTGAGGGCTCAAAAGGTGTGCTACTGCACTGTGACCATTCGCTATGCAAGCATTGTTTGGGTGAACTTGTGCAAAGATCGCTGGATCATGATTTAACAAGGC
Organism: Williopsis jadinii; assembly: GCF_001661405.1. Lineage (NCBI taxonomy): Eukaryota > Fungi > Ascomycota > Saccharomycetes > Phaffomycetales > Wickerhamomycetaceae > Williopsis > Williopsis jadinii. The sequence goes on from NW_017963652.1 coordinate 422,282, forward strand.
TGCAATGCCCCAGCTGTCCTACAGAAGTTCTCAAGGATCATACCTCTTTAACGATTCATGAAGTCAAAAGGATCATGTTCAAGGAGACATTGTCCAGAGACGATCTCCTGAATGTCATGTCACCAAGCGAATATGAAGAGTACCATAAAAAGAGACTGATAACACTGTTTGAAAGGTATCATGCGATGTATCCGTTGAATTCATCCCAATGCCCAAGATGTCTATCATGGTCATTCCACGACGATGTTGAAGATCAACTGATGAGATGCGCCAGTTGTAAACTTGCATACTGTTTCGACTGCAAGCATAGCTGGCATGGAACTATCAACAGCTGTGGTAAGCCCTTGAACATTGTTCCAGTAGATTTGGTTGAGAATTTCGTGGATGATGGCCAACCTGAATCTCAACTAAACAGGCTAAATACCATATATGGTGCAAGGTCTGTGAAGTTAGCCATACAGGATGTTTTAGATAAAAGGGAAATGACACTATTGGTACAAGCAAGCGATGACATGGTGCAATGTCCTAGATGTGGAATCGCAGTGACAAAGACTGACGGGTGTAACAAGATGCAGTGTAAACTGTGTAAACAGAACTTCTGCTTCCTGTGTGGATTAGACCTGTTCAAGGAGGATCCATATCTACACTTCAACGATTATAGATCACCGTGTTACGGCCGACTGTTTGAAGGGTTGATTGACGACTAGATGATAGATTAGATTATTTATATTATAATTATAGAGTTAGGATTAAATACTGGCATTCACACCAAGAGCTGTAATCACCCAAAGAGTTTCCAATCTTCAACCTGCAACTCTTTGATGATGCTCTCTACTACACCGGAGGCAAATGTTATTCTCTTGTACGCCACGTTTTGTGCCATGTGCTGTTCGTCTTGAACGTGATGGAGTTGTTCCAACTGCTCCAGCTCATCAACATCTCCAAAATGGGCATTGTAAGTGACAAGCAAGTCAGTGGAAACCTTCTCCAGTCTAACAACACCCAGCACTAACGCCAACGCAGGCTTATACTCGGCCTTGTTCACGTGCTGGTTGTTGTGTTCTTTTCTCCCCCATTTCAAAGCCGGTTCAAGGGCAACGCAGATATACGCCTTTACCCCAAGTTTATTGGAACACTTTGTTATCTCAAACAGCTCCCAGTCCTTCGTGCCGTTCAAGTTGCTGATCTCCGCGAGATGTTCCTTGATGGCTTCACTGTCCTCTTGGTCGATACGCTCCATGAGGTCGAAGATGATGGAGTCGTTCACCCTCACACCGGTAAGGCTTGTATCATCAGCCTCCGCTCCAGGAACAAACACCTCTTGTGTATCGGGGACCTGTCTAAAATCTGAGGCGTCGAGAAGTCCCTCTGGGATCTCTGTCGTTATAGCACCTCCCCATAGGCTTTGCTTTCTCTTTCCAGCCATTGTTACTGTCGCTCTCCACTGGTTCAGCAGAGCAATGTTGAGAAGTCACGGGCTGTAGCAACGGTTGAAGGGGAAAACAACAACACTGGAAGGGAAACACCTGGACACCTGGACACCTTAACATCTTGACACCCAAACACCTTAACACCTTAACACCCAAACACCCAAACACCGCAATGGTTCTAAAAGCCACAAAAGCGCTTTGTCCGCCCGCGCGCGCTGCTCCAACACCTCGTCGCCCCCAATTTTTTACGCTACTTTCCCCTTTTACTTCTATCAGAAGTCACTGACAACAGCAACAGAAGCCGACATTGAAACCACTATCGAAGCAACAATGAGCGATAGAATGCAAATTGATACACCTGAACCTCAGGGTGAGATCGATGAGAGCTTGTACTCCCGTCAATTGTACGTTTTGGGTAAAGAGGCGATGCTGAAGATGCAGAACTCCAATGTTTTGATTGTTGGACTGCGTGGGTTGGGTATTGAGATTGCAAAGAACGTGGCGCTTGCCGGTGTCAAGTCGCTTTCGCTGTATGATCCCTCGCCAGTGGAGCTGAGAGACCTGTCTACACAGTTCTTCCTTACCGCGGAGGACGTGGGTAAGCCACGTGCTGGGAGCAGCGCTGCGAGATTGGCTGAGCTGAACTCGTATGTGCCAATCTCTGTTGTTGAGGATTTGACTGAGGAAACACTGGGCAAGTTCCAGGTGATTGTGGCGATGGACTTGAGCCTGGAGGAGCAGGTGAAGATCAACAACTTCACACACGCGAATGACATCAAGTTCATTGCTGCTGATACGAGAGGGCTGTTTGCCTCCATCTTTGTTGATTTTGGTGAAGAGTTCACCATCATCGACTCCACGGGTGAAGAGCCGGTATCAGGAATCGTATCAGACATTGAGCCAGATGGAACGGTGTCAGTGCTGGTTGATTCTCGTCACGGCTTGGAGGATGGGGATTACGTCAAGTTCTCCGAGGTTGAAGGCCTTGACATCAACAACGGTGAAGTGTTCAAGGTGTCAGTGCCGGGCCCTTACGCTTTCAACATTGGCGATGTTTCCAAATTGGGCACTTACAAGAAAGGTGGACTGTACACGCAGGTGAAGATGCCACGCAAAGAGTCTTATCAACCTTTGGTTGAGCAGTTGAAGGCACCGGAGCTGGTGTTCCCAGACTTCGCAAAGTTTGACCGTCCGGCTCAGTTGCACCTTGCATTCCAAGGTCTACACCAGTTCAAAGAGAAGAGATCTCATTTACCAAGACCTTTCAACGATGAAGACTTTGCAGAGTTTGCCCATCTCGTTAAGAACCTGGCGCAACAAACCTCATTTGAAGGCGATTTAAACGAGGATTTGATCAAAGAAGTTTCATACCAGGCTCAAGGTGATATCCCAGCGATGGCTGCTTTCATCGGTGGTATTGTAGCACAGGAGGTGTTGAAGGCTTGTTCTGGTAAATTCGTACCAATCAAGCAATTTCTGTACTTTGATTCCCTGGAGTCCCTCCCAACTTCCTACCCAAGAAATGCAGAGAACACTCAACCAATCAATTCCCGTTACGATGCACAGATTGCTGTTTTCGGTTTGGACTTCCAAAAGAAAATCGCAAACTCAAAGACATTCTTGGTTGGTTCCGGTGCAATTGGCTGTGAAATGTTAAAGAACTGGGCATTGATGGGACTGGGTTCCGGTCCAGAAGGTAAGATCATCGTCACAGATAACGATACCATTGAAAAATCCAATTTGAACCGTCAATTCTTGTTCAGACCAAAAGATGTTGGACAAGGGAAATCTGAAGTCGCAGCTAAGGCTGTCATTGCCATCAACCCGGATTTGAAAGGTCATATCGAACCAAAGCTAGAGAAAGTTGGCACAGAGACTGAAAATATCTTTGATAACGACTTTTGGGAGTCTCTTGATTTTGTTACAAATGCCTTGGATAACATTGATGCCCGTACCTACGTTGATCGTCGCTGTGTCTTCTTTGGAAAGGCCTTGTTGGAGTCTGGTACTTTAGGAACAAAGGGTAACACCCAGGTTGTTGTTCCAAGATTGACTGAATCTTACTCTTCTTCCCAAGACCCACCTGAAAAGTCTATCCCATTATGTACCTTACGTTCATTCCCTAATAAGATTGACCATACCATTGCTTGGGCAAAGAGTTTATTCCAAGGTTACTTCGCCGACTCTGCTGAAAATGTCAATCTGTACTTGTCTCAGCCAAACTTCATCGAGGCTACTTTGAAACAGAGTGGAGACGTCAAGGGAACTTTACAATCAATCTCTGAGTCGTTGAATGAGAGACCATATTCATTCGAGGACTGTATCAAATGGGCAAGATTGGAATTTGAGAAGAAGTTCAACCAGGAAATTAAGCAGCTATTGTTCACTTTCCCAGAGGATGCCACCACATCGAATGGATCACCATTTTGGTCAGGTGCTAAGCGTGCTCCAAAACCCTTGGAGTTTGACATCAACAATCCAGAGCATTTCCACTTTATCGTTGGTGGTGCCAACTTGAGAGCGTACGTGTATGGTCTCAAGGGAGACCAAGGCAACCCAGACAAGAGCTTCTATGAGAAGGTGCTTCAGGAAGTGAAGATTCAGCCTTTCACGCCAAAATCTGGCTTGAAGATTCAAGTTAACGATGAGGACCCAGATCCAAATGCTCAACAACAGGTTGAAACTGATGAGTTACAAACCTTGGCTACATCTTTGCCACAACCATCCACACTAGCTGGATATAGATTATCCCCAGTTGAGTTTGAAAAGGATGACGATACAAATCATCACATTGAATTCATCACAGCTGCTTCGAACTGTCGTGCTTTGAATTACCAAATTGACGTTGCAGACAGAGCAAAGACCAAGTTTATTGCTGGTAGAATTATTCCAGCAATTGCCACCACCACTGCCGCAGTCACCGGTTTGGTCCAATTAGAGTTGTACAAGATTGTTGACAACAGAACCAAATTGGAAGACTACAAGAACGGATTCATTAATTTGGCCTTACCACTGTTTGCCTTTTCTGAGCCAATTGCTTCTCCAAAGGGTAAGTACAACGACAAGGAGTTCGATAAGATTTGGGATAGATTCAACATCAAGGGTGACATAACATTGAAGGAGTTGTTAGATTACTTCAAGGAGAAGGAAGGTCTAGAGATTACAATGTTGTCTTATGATGTGTCGTTGCTGTATGCATCGTTCTTCCCACCAAAGAAAGTTGCCGAGAAGGAGGGAATGAAGATCACACAGTTGATCAAATCCGTCACGAAGAAGGACCTCGACAGTCATATTAAGACCTTGATCTTGGAGGTTTGTACGGATGATTTGGAAGGCGAAGATGTTGAAGTTCCATTCATTACTATCACACTTTAAAAAAAAACACACAAGGGAGATCTACAGTTGAAAGTACAATAAATGAACCCATTAATTTTGTTTTCATCTCACTTCATCAGACGGCTTCTGAGATCTTTGTAACGAGGTTTAACAGTTGAATGTGCTCGTCTGTACCGTTTGTCAATCTAGCATCGGTTTCAAAGAGGGCTCTGGAGAACTTGTTCTTCTGTTCCGAGGTGAACGAGTCGTTGAGGATGATTTCATCGTGTAGTTGATTGACGATTTCTACCGCACTCCAACCTTCCATCACCGCGTCCTCCACTGAGTTGAAGATCTTTTGGAATTGTTTGGATTCAGCAGCATCTAGCAAGGATTTCAGAACGTTCTTTGGAACAGAGCCAGCAATTTCACGGATGGAATCGATGGTGACCCTGTCTGCAGTGTCAGTGGCATCAACATCGCCTTCTTCATCTACAGCAGTGGCCAGTGTGGAGTGGAGCCTAGCAGCCGATTGTAGGAGAGTGATGGCCTTACGCAAATCACCGTTAGCAATCTTCAACACCTCTTCCAGGACACCGTCTTCAATTGAAACATTTTCCTGTTCCTGGATATGTCTCAACCTTTCCAAGGCATCTTGATTATCCAAAGGACGGAATCTGAACTTTGAACATCTCGATGCCAGGGGATCAATGATCCTCGTTATGTAATTACAAATGAGACAGAATCTGGTGACACCGGAATACGTCTCCATGGTTCTTCTCAACGCTGATTGTGCATCTGAAGTCATAGAGTCAGCTTCATCCAGGATAATGATCTTATAAGGCGGACACGGATACTTCTCACGGTCCTCCTTAGACGGGTTGGACACGGTCAAACGTGCAAAGTTCTTAACCTTTTCACGAACAATGGATATACCTCTCTCATCGGAGGCGTTCAGTTCCAACACACGTGACTTAGATAGATGAGGGCCATACAGTTCCTTCGTCAAGGCTAGGATCGTCGATGTCTTACCCGTACCTGGTGGCCCGTAGAAGAGCATATGTGGCAGATTGGCACTTTCAAGAGTCTTCTTCAGCACCGTGACAGCATGGTCCTGTGCGCTCACCTCATCCAGGTTCTTTGGACGGTACTTCTCAACCCAGGGAAGCTGTCTATCTGTCTGCTCCAAACTCTTTGAGACATCCTGTCTCTTACCGAAGAACCCAGCAGACATCTTTAAACCAAATCAGACAATCAGGCAGTGGATCTATGATGTCTCACTCGCCTTCTTGTGCTGAGGGATGAGTACGCGTCCACCAGGTTTTCGCTTCCTCAGTCTTTTCGCGTTTTCGCGTTTGGTGGGGGATGGCGGTGGAGGAAGGAGAAACACATCTAATACTGTCACTATAAACCAGTCAAAGAGAGCATAGGAGCCAAACGACAAGGCAACAATGGCTCTGTTCACCACGATGGGGATGTTCATCATCGATGAGATCCATTTCCCGGAGGAATCGCAGCTAGAGCCGCAGTACAACGTGATTGGTGGAGGAGGCACCTACGGTGCACTGGGAGGAAGGGTCATCACGACTGGTGATAAGGCATCATCAGTGGGATGGATTGTTGATAAAGGTAGCGACTTTCCCGTGGAGGTTCAGGAGTACCTTGAGAGCTGGCAAACTGGATGTGTTTGGAGAAACACTCCCGATAGGCTGACCACCAGGGGCTGGAACATGTATGGAGCTCGAGGGTTTAGGGCATTCAAATATCTCACTCCAAAGCTTCGCATTGACGTTGATGACCTTATAGATCACAGACAGCTACTGTACTCCCAGTCGTATCATCTTATCTGCTCTCCAGAGAGGTGTCAGTCGATACTCAGGAAGCTCACCGTGGCACGCGTTGACGGGACGGTGCCACCACCAGTAATCACGTGGGAACCTGTACCAGATCTGTGTACTCCAGAGCATCTCAATCAGTGCCTACAGAACCTGAAACATGTCACTGTGCTAACTCCAAATGCTGAAGAGGCATCGAGGTTCTTTGGAGAAGAGGAGCCATCGACCAAAGAAGCCCTGGAACAGCTGGCCTCGAGATTCCTACCGTACTTAACCTCAAACTCTCACTTCAAAACTGGTAGTGGCATTGTGCTGAGATGTGGTCCATTGGGATGCTATACGCTGACCACAGCTGGTACATCACACTGGTTCCCAGCGTTCCATAACGACAGGGATCAATCGCACCAAAGGTGCGTTGATCCAACAGGGGGAGGAAACGCATTCATAGGAGCTTTATCCACTGCATTTGTACTCAGCCATGGAGATTGGGAAATCGCAAGCATATCTGGTAACTTGGCTGCTGGCATAGCTATTGAGCAGATTGGTATGCCCGTCATCGAAACCTCTGACAACTCCTCAATTGAGACTTGGAATGGGCTGTCGATTGAGGAAAGGCTCAGAGGCTACATCGAGTGGAACGAGCTGGACTATGACGCTGAAGAGGTGCTCAAGAAGCTTCGAATTAGAGCATAACGGTGTTTATATCATCATCATCATCGTAAATGTCGTTGCCGTAGTAACAGCTGTTGCCCGATGTAGATACACCCGGGCACCAGTGCCCGCTGATCAAATTTTGGTTAGCGATGCCCTTCAAACCGGTGATGAACACCTCGAGGAGTGAGGTTCTTCCCACCAAAAGAGATCGCAGAATGAAGCCGCCTAGTGTTAAGCCTCTTGTTCCGAAGAGAATACGCGCTGTTAAGGAAAACCGTGTGATTAACGGGGCTGCGGTGCAGAATGTGCTGAGACATATAGACCCCATAAACAAGCAGATGATTGAGAGGAAGTTGTTTGTCGACCAATACGTCGAAGGAATCTCCGGGAGGGAGCTGCTGAAATCGTTCGATAACATCGATCCTCTGCTGAAGAGAGAGCTGGAGCCCTTGTATGACTCGTCGTTGAAAGTTTCCTACTCAGAAGGCCTGAGGCCTCGGACACAGTCTTTCCTGCCCAGTGAGATCGAAGCCATATTTAACAGGTTCAAACACAGGGAGATTCGTAAGAGCTATAAGAATTGGTTGAATAGGAGTGCCGTGGTTCTTCTGCTCCACGATTCTTCGAATTCTCTGACGAATAAGAGGTTTAACAACAGCATTGTACGACGCATAAAGACCTTGGAAAACTCGGAGTCCTTGATGATGAAGAATATGGATCCCTTGATACTTGGAGAGATCTTGCACAATGATTCGAACCTCCTCGATCGCCTTAAACAGCTATCCTCGAATGACCACGGCGGAGTGATCAAATCCATCTGTATACCACCGCACGCTATCTCACTAACGCAACTGATTCTACCAATCGTGGATAACGAAAGACAAAGTTTCCCACTTGTCGGTGTATACTTCAACCTGAAGACCTCATCGTCTCTGAAGATTGAGCTGAAGGAGGCATTACAGCGCACAAAGAGCACAGAGGAGATCAATTACCAGTCCCTACTAAAGATAGCTGCGGAGCAGAGATCCACCAAGACAAGCACTACGAAAGAATTGGTAACCACTATCGGCCAACTAGGCCTGTTAACCGTAGGCATATCCCCTGACGGCATCAGTTTCACAAAGAGTCATTAGACCCGTGTATTTAGCTATTTTCAATCAAACTAATCGAATGGCGTCAAGTAAGCCTCAGCAACAAATCTAGCCCTGGCGTTGAGGAACAACTTCATTTCGCTGATCTCCTTATCAACGTCCTCCATGAACTCAATGATGAAGTCCACAAGCTTGTGCTTCAGCATCTTCTCAGCGTGGAAATTCGTAATCAGGAACGAGATGTCGTAGCCTTCAATTGGCGCTCTTCTCAGGATGAAGAAGTGCTCTGCACGGCCTGTCAAGAATCTCGTGAACTTGTGCACCAGAATCTCCTCAATATCATCCGCCTGTTTGATCTTGATGGACACTCTAACACTGTTGATACTGGACTCGATCAGTATCTGCTCGTTCTCGTTTCTGGCGATCACCATCGGGTTCAGCAACGCCTCCAGCGTCTTCTGGGTCTCAACTTCTGGCTTGTTGTGTCTCTCAGCCATCTGCGAAGCAAAGTCCTCGAGACAAAGCGCTGCCGTCAGTGAGCTGCGCACTGCAGAAAGGTATGGACGTAGTGATTGTGACTATACGCCGGTGTCATCCCTGGATGGCTGTTTCCTTGTGCCTGGTGCCTGGTGTCTGGTGCCTGGTGCCTCCTCGCTCCCTTCCACATCATCATCAACATCACCAGGGGGAAGCACCATCGCCAGGGAGAGCACCATCGCCCGGAAACAGACTTCCCCGGGAATCCGCTCCTTGTTAGTGTCAGTGCCATAGAAACTCCTCTGTAACCACACTCACCATCGATTCGTATCAATTGAACGGGGGCTCCAGCACTGTTTGAAGCTCTGAGTCGACAAGTGCTAAGTACGGGAAATTAGTAGGTGGCCCGGGACGTAAACCGAAAAGGGCGGGAAGCCTAGGGGAGACATGCCCAAAGAGGCAATATTCGCGGGTGCTGGATCCGCCAAACGAGTTCGCGGAAAATGGCGATGGGCATGCGCGAAAATTACCGTTTTGGGGGCTTACGCTATAGGCCTGAAAGTTCAACGATGCTTCCTACTGCTTGTTGTGTGGTTGATGGGGGTTAATTGGTAGGACAGCGACGATGGTTTGGAGACCAGTGCAGCATGAAAGCGGCAAGACGTACTACTTCAACGATGAGACACAGCAGTCTGTGTGGGAGAAGCCCGTAGAGCTGCAGACGCCGCTGGAAAGAGCGCTTGCAGAGTCAGACTGGAGAGAGTACAAGGCCGAGAACGGGCGAGAGTACTATTACAATGTTAAGAGTCAGGAGAGTGTGTGGGAGATCCCTGAGGAGATTCAGCGAGTGCTCGATGAGCAGCAGGATGGCGCAGAAGGTGCTGGGGACAAGCAAGGGGAGGAGGCGAGTGACGGGAAAGCGAGCGAGAAGGAGGAAGTGGCAGAGAAGCCGGCTGAAGTGACGGTGAGAATCAACTATAGGTCCAAGTTGACGGATTCCAGCGAGAAATACCATAACGACTCTACGCTGCTCAAAGAGACTGTCAAGCCGAGCACGCAGGAGGAGGCTGATAAGATGTTTGTGGAGCTGTTGAGAGAGAATGCCGTTGATGCAACCTGGTCCTTTTCCAAGATTGTTGACGAGCTGATATTGGACCCACGGTATTGGGCAGTGGATGACTCTTTGCACAAGAAGCAGGTGTTTGAGAACTACCTAGCGAACAGAACGAAGGAGGAGTTGATGAAGGAGAATAATTCCGTGGAGAAGTTCAAAGATGCGTTTGTTAAACTCCTCGAGTCCAAGAAGGAGATCAAGTATTATACAAGGTGGTCTACAACGAGGAAACTCTTACAGGATGAGCCTATCTACGCCCACTCTGTGATAAGCGAGAGAGTCAAGAAACAGACATTCCAAGACTACGTTGAGTCGTTGAGGAAACAACGCCTTGATGAAAGAACAAAGCTCAAGGGCCAAGCTCTAGGCGAGCTGAACGACTATTTTAAGTCACTTCGTCTGAATGCCTCATCCACATGGGAATCGACTCTGGATACGATCAAACAGGACCCGAGATTTGAACAGAATACACATTTCGAAGTGCTGACCCAGTTAGACCTCATTACTTTATTTGAATCGAACCTTGTTGAAATTGAACAGCAGCAGATGAAGCTGGTACAGGTTGAAGCTCGTAAGAACTACAGAGCCGACCGTAAGGCTCGTGACGGATTCAAAGAGCTGCTTGGGGAGTTGAAGGAGAGTGAATTGTTCAATGCCAACAGTAAATGGGATGAAATTTACGAACTTATCAAAGAAGATGATAGATTCCTGGATATGTTGGGACGTAACGGTTCCACGCCGTTTGAGCTATTCCAAGATGCGATTGATGAAGAGGAATTGTTGATAAAGGCCAAACAAGGTGTTGCAGAACAAATCCTGTTCCACAATGGATTCAAAGTACAAACTGAGGGAGATTTGGATCAACAGTTGAAAGAGATGGTTACTATCTTGCAGAAGGACGAGCTAACAAAGGATTATGACAACGATACTATAGAGCTGATCCATTCTAGACTGGTTGCAGATGCTAAGGAGCAAGCAGAACGTGATAAATTTGCCAAAGAACGTCAAATCCGTAGAGGTCAAGAAGATTTCAAGAAGTTGTTACGTATATTTGCAAACCCGGTGATTACTGTCGACACCAAATGGGAATTCATCCAGCCACGGTTGGAGAAGGAGCCTGAGTACGAGGCTCTTCCTGATGAGGAGTCTAGAAGATCAACGTTTGATAAGTTCATAGAGAGATTGAGACAGGCTAAGGCTGATGCTGAATCTCAACATGAGTTTGACGTTAAGAAGATCATTTCAAACGTTGTGCAGATGAAGAGGGACCAGGCAAAGTCAAAGAAGAGACCATTCGAAGAGACAGAACCTGCTATGGAACTAGACTACTAAGCCAGGGCATATCACACTGTTTTCTTTTTGCTGTATTTGCTTTATATATGTGCACCAAAGCTTCACTCTTCACCAGAGATCAACGAGGATAAAGCGATGAGGCCTAATAAACCATACTTAAAGTACTGGTTCTCTGTTATGAGAATCGTCACATAACCAACAAATGGGAAGTATCCATACACGGTACCGACGATATCCTTATCCTTATTGAGATAGTTCTGACCGCGTGCGTATAGTCCCAAATCGTCAACAGGGTTGTTATCACCTTTTGTCAGTAGCAGTTGCTTCTTGTCATTATGGTGTTCTCTCAACACCCTGTGGACAATAGGAATGGCCTTCTGATTCACCTCGTACACCACAACGTCTCCAACCCTCGATCTCTCGTTACGGTTCCACAACAGCAGAACATCACCTCTATGGAACGCAGGCTCCATGGAGCCTGACAGAACAACAACTATTGGAGAAGACGAGTTCGTAACCACAGACAGCCCCTTCCAGAACATATACGCGGAGGTGCCAACATAGAGCAGCGTGAGCAGTTGTTGTAGCTGTTGTCTCAAGTTCATCGTGCCAATCACTTCTTCCGTCCAGGTTCAATTGCGTGTCTCCTCCTCGTGGTGATGCTTTACAATCTACGTGTTTACAACGGCTTTGAAGACAGCGTCAAGCGCCGAATTTAGGCATCTCTAGGTAGTTCTATGGGGTTACCCTACCGCGACGGCCACACTTCTCTGAAATCACGCGCCAGGGCAGTTGCAGTCCTCGTCTTTTTTACACAAATCACAACCACACAGTCACACCATCGAAACCACAATGTATTGTTAGATCCAGATGGATAAGCCAAGATAACAAAACCCGTGTCAATTGGCTTACGTTGTGTGGGTAGTTTGATAGTTCTCAGTATTGTAGCATTGCCTCTAAATTTGATTTTCGCGCAGGCTGAAAAACAAACAAACAAAAATTTTTGTACACAAATGCGATGAAAAAAAAAGGTTGAAAAAAAGATCAACTAAGTCTCGAGAGATCAAATCTACAAGAGCTGGTCTTGATACACAGAGCGGCAAAGGTTTAAACACGGCGCTTCGGTAGTAGAACACTCATTTAAGATCCTTGGTATCTGATAAACACAACGACGCTATTTTCAATACTCTTTGGGTTATACTTTCTGGTTTGATTGGGGCAGAAGAACATTCTCGAAGAGTCGCACTCATATAAAGAAAGATAGAGAGAGGGACAACGAAAGAGGCGGAAAGGAAGAAAGCGTCGAAGAGAGGACATCGATGGACGAGCAAATCAAGCAAGCAGTGGAGATAGCCATTGGTGGTACCGCTGACTTCCAGCTGAAACAACAGGCGATTCAGTTTTTGAACGATCTCAAGAACTCGCCAGATGGATGGCAAGCGTTTGCACTGCTGTTGAAGGATGTCAACAACAACGACCAAGTGCGCTTTGTAGCACTACAGGCGCTGTGCGATTACATCCCAACTTTGCAAGGAGACAGCTCCTCATACATAAGGAGTACACTCTTGGAGTATTTGCAATCTCTGATTTCAGCCAACAAGTACGATCCGGCATTCCTGAAGAACAAACTGGCTGAAGCATTTGCAGCCAGCTTCTGTGCAACTTACTTGACGTCGTGGACGTGCTTCTTCACGGATTTCCACCAGTTGATCAAGAATGAGAATGAGATCGCGGTGGATCAGTACGTTAGGGTCCTCTTGGCAATCCATTCGGAGATTGGTGATCAATTGATCATTAGGGAAAGAACAACAACAGAGAGAAATAACAACTTGAAAGATGCTATTAGGGTCTCGGATATGGCTGATTTGGCCTTGGTTTGGAAGCGCATCCTCACAGATTTCAGAGATCGATCTTCTGCTCTAACACAGGAGATCTTGAAAGGTTGTCTTCAAGTGATTGGTGCCTACGTTTCTTGGATTGAAATCAGCTTGATTATTCCATCCGATTACATAAACACAATCCTACAATTCCTAAACAAGGAAGGACAAAAGTCCACTTGTTGTATTACCCTAACTGAAATCATCAGCAAGAAGATGAAACCAGAGGGCAAGTTACAGTTGTTGTCGATGTTGAACTTGACTTCCGTGGTTGCCTCTTTGAACATCGACTCAAGTGACATAGATACAGTGGAGAGCGTTGCTAAGTTGTACAACAGTATTGGATTGGAATTGAGTTATATATTGGATTCTTCCGAGGCCACACCAGAGACGAAAACTGCTGCAAATGAAAGCATCCTTGCAGTTTCGCCATTCATTTTGAATTTCCTGTCGAATGAGTACGATGATGTTTCATGTCAGGTGTTCCCATTCTTGTCAGCTTTCCTAACTGCATTGAAAAAATTAGTGAAACAATCCGGTGGTCAAATCTCACCTACACATATGGAGTTGCTTACAACTTTGCTACAAAAGATCATAGTGAAGATGAAATTTGATGATGATGATGACGGTGAAGATGAGGATACAATCCAAGAGTTCAATGAGTTTAGAGGTAGACTCAGAGTTTTCCAAGATACTATTGCAAGTACATGTCCAGATATCTACATGGAACAAATGTTTGCTGTTATTAACCAATCCATATTTGAATCCAACGGACAAGACTGGAGACAAGTGGAATTAGGATTGTACGAATTGACGAGCTTTTCAGACAGTTTGAGACAGAATACCATGAACATTCCAAAACAACAGATCATCGGTTCTAAACCGTACTTAATGTTCCAAGAGATGCTCTTGAAAACCATCAATTCTAACGTGATCCAAATAAACCATCCATTAATCCATCTGCTCTTCTTTGAACTCATTGTTCGTCATTACACATTGTTGAACAGTTCTAATAACAAGGATGAGTTGACCAGTCATATTCTCAACTTGTTTATATCATTGGGATTGCACAACAATAACGAAATGGTTCAGATGAGATGTTGGTATCTATTCTTTAGATTTGCCAAGTTGACCAAACCTGAATTGAACGATAATCTTATCCAGGAACTTGTGACTGACCTTTCGCAGACTCTACTTGTGATTGAAGCTGAATTGCCTCAAAAGGATGATGATTCAGAACTGGTTGAAGCGTCGTCAAAGTTTGACAACCAGTTGTACCTATTCGAAACCTTGGGATTATTAATTTCATTGCACAACAAGGACAATATCAGCATGAAGTTGAAGTTGATGGATATGTTATTCAACCCAATTTTCTTGAGTTTGCAAAATATCATCTCTTCAAACGACAGAAGCCCAAAGACAATACTACAAGCACACCATCTCTTAATGGCAATTGGTACCATTGCCAGAGGATTCGAGTATGATACTGTACCAAACAAAGTCTATAATGCTGAGATCATCGAGAGATTCAAAAACACTGCTGAGGTTGTTTTGGTGACTCTAGAGAATTTGAGCTCTAATGAGGGCATCAGAGACGCAGCCAGATTTTCGTTTGCAAGATTCATTCCAATTCTAAAATCAAGTATTAATACCTACCTTTCGCGTCTTATTTCTATCATTTTGGCCTCAAACAACTTGAAGTTTAGCGAGCTGACCGATTTCCTTGGATTTATTGGGCAAATTGTTCACAATTTCAACAAGGATGATCTTATCTATCAGTTGCTCAACGATTTGTTCACGCCACTCTCTGATAAAGTATTCCAAATGGTTAACGACAAGGGTGAGAACAACGTTTATGAGTTAATGCCGGATATCATCAGGGAGAAGTCGTTCCTAAAGAAGGCATACATCTCACTTTTAATAGCACTTCAAACGAACAACGTTTCAAGTTTGTTAATCACAGAGACGAACAAGTCCAATTTACCAACAATTTTGCAAAGTCTGCTGCTGGATGCAAACAACTTGGAGGACCTTCAAGTTGCCAAATTTTCCCTCACAGCTTTGGAGAATTTCACCACCATTTTCGGTAACGATACTGTCAACGATTCCAAGGACAAATATGCCACGGGACTAACCATTCAGGGCATCTCATCTTTCCTATTGGAGAACTTGGTCAACCTCAGTTTCGAGATTCCATTTCAAAACTCTAAATTCGACGTCAAAGACGCCCAGTATAGATTTGTCGTGGATGAGTTGGCACAGATCTTGAAGACTTTGTTCACCGTCAAGCAGCAAGACCTGGTACAGTACCTCAGGGAGATCTATTTCCCACGTATCCAACTTCCCCAGAACGTTGGTGACGATTTGATCCAAAACCTGGCTAATTTGGACGCAAAGGCATTCAAGAAGTACTTTGTTCAATTTGTCATACAGTTGAAGTCATGATGGGCTCCACCATACGAGCGAGTTTACCAGTGTAACGATCCTTATACATAGACAGAGAAGTGCCTTTCCAAAATAACACTCATACATACCAAAACCCCCCAGTCTACTAGAATCAAATGTCTTTTGCATTGGTATATTGACCCTCTGATAGTGTGTAGTGATGGTGTCCAGGTGTTTGTAGATTATGAGCGCGTGCGCGTTTGATTTCAGTTTTTCATCTTTAGTCGATCGAATCGAAAATTTGTTTACATTTTGCCAAACGTTTAAGACCACGGCGAAGGGACGTTATAGAGACCGCTAAGTGCTGTTAATTCATAATGGTTGGGCTATTGAATCCGATGAAGAGGCTGATTGTGGTGGTGGTTTCACTGCTGACGATTGTGGGTGTTCTTTACAAGTTATCCAAGACGTCTGCCCCTGATCTTCAAGAGGTTCTGAAGCAGATTCCAAATGAAAACATGCTTGGGTTGAGCTCCAATAGGGAGAACCAGCTTGCGGATAGGCTTGAGCAGATCGCCGACAGGCTGGTGAAACAACAGGACGAGCGTATCTCACAGCTGGAGGCTGATCGTAAAGTTCTCGAGAAGAAGATCCAAGAGTTGCGTCGTCCTCCTGCTGATTCTACCTTGAGGGAGAAGCTGGCATTCTTGTTCCCGTACGACCAGAGCAAGAAGTTCCCTGCTTATATCTGGCAAAGTTGGAAGTACGGTCTGAATGATGATAGATTTGGGGAGAAGTTCAAAGAAGGTGAGATGCAGTGGGCTGTTAAGAACCCTGGTTTTGTCCATGAGCTGTTCAACGATGATACCTCACATGCAATCATTCACTATCTATACGTGACAATCCCTGAAGTGATTGAGGCCTATGAAGCCTTGCCTTCGATTGTGCTCAAGATGGACTTCTTTAGATATCTGTTGTTGCTTGCACGTGGTGGAATCTATGCAGATGTTGATACCTTACCTCTCCAGCCAGTGCCAAATTGGATTCCTGAGAACGTTTCTCCTAATGAAATCGGCATGATAATCGGTATTGAATCGGACCCTGATACCCCTGACTGGAGAAAGACCTATGCAAGAAGATTACAATTTTGTCAATGGGTCATTCAAGCCAAACCTGGACACCCAATCTTGAGAGAAGTTGTTGCAAAGATCACAGAGATTACATTACAGAAGAAGAACAATGAGGAATTAGTAGTTGATAACAACTTGGACATCCTGGAATGGACCGGTGCCGGTATTTGGACCGATGTTGTGTTTACCTATTTCAACGATTATGTTCAAAGTGGTATCTTCTCCAAAATCACATGGAAGGATTTCACAAAGCTTACAGTTCCAAAACTGATGAGTGATATCCTCGTTTTACCAATCACGAGCTTTAGTCCTGGTATTGGTACCATGGGGGCTCAGGACGAAGACCATCCTTTAGCATACGTTAAGCATTATTTCGAAAACATCTGGAAGAACAGTTGATCCACGGGACTCTCCTTGAAGCCCCAGTGGTGGGTATTGTATACATGTCAGCTTTGATTGGTATATTTTGGTTTGATGTTATGGAGTTCGTGTATTCGTACAAGTATAAAGCTACTTATATATGCGACTGATTAAGTATCGTAGCGTATCCCAGAGATGTTGATATTGGGGTACCAGTTCGTGATCAAATAGAGTGTCCTAATGCTTTGTTTTCTTATTGCCATGGCTCTCCATGAATGCCTTTCTCTTTAGTGAATCCTCGTCCCTTTGCTGATAGCCCAACTCGGTGTCTTCCAAGGCAGCAGTCTCATCAACACTACTGAGGTCACTATCGACCTGTTTCAACCGTCGGTGGTCTTTCTTTACACGAGAATTCCGTCTTTCTACACTCAGTATCGGATTGGAGGGCGGGAACTTATGACAACCAGGCGAAGACTCCATGGTGAAGCTATAGTCATCTGGAATCACAAGTGATGAGGAAGTAGCAGCTGTGGTGGACTCTGCGCTCTTTGCAGTATCATGCTGTGCCCGTACATCCGTATCGTGACTGGCCGGCAGGCCGGTAGCACATTCCAGCTGTAGTTTCTTCCGCAGCGCCCACTCCTGGACGTCTTCGTTAGATTTGATCACCATCAATAGATCTTCAAGGCACTCAAGGTACCCTTGTGACTTCATCGCCGCACTGTTCAGCGTCGACAGCTTATACAGAGCCGCCACAGACCTGGCAGCGTTCTTGAACTCGGTTGTTATGGCATCATCGTTCATATTTCAAGGTGCTGAGCGCCCACGAGAGAGAGAGAAGAGTGAACGTGAGTTTGCTTAGAAAGCTATGGCCTTAGCAGAGCAGAGTGAGGTAGAAAATAACAGAGAAAGCTCAAAGAGATGGTGCAAAACACCCGGACACCACGAGATGACCCTCGCCACACGAGAACACCCGAACATCACAGTACTATCTGCTTACATAAGCCCACACACCCGCACACCACATTACTGTCTGCTTACATAAGCCTACCCCCCCCCTCCCCCAACGTCCGCTTTGGGAAGCAGATAAACAAAGCCAAAACGGTACATCCAGACACCCGCAAACATCACCAGTAGCAGCACCACCGAGGGCTTCTTCCTCTCTCTCCTTCCACTCACTTCTCTTTCTCTGCTTCAGCTATACATTCCCATTCCTTCTCACTGTCTGAGACCTCGTACTTGGACTCCAAAGTGGTGTGTGGCTGTGTATATCCATATCTCGTTAGACAAGTCTCATCATCCAGGGCCAGATCCTCTCATATAGAATGCTCTTCCTCGACCATTCATCACCACGTCCTGATATGGTGTCACAGGACGCGTGGTTCATGGAGAACACGCAGCTGTTCTCACCGACGGTGTCGCACTACTCACCGTCTCCACAGTCACAGTCGTACCAACACCAGTACCCACATTCACTGCCACAGTCACCTCTCAGCACAAGCCATCAGCACCATCAGCTTCACCACGGCACAGTCACCAGCTCGTACCACCAGAGCCCGACTGCCCATAGACAGAGCAAGCGAGTACAGAAACGGAAGCGTGATGATGATGGTGGTGTGACGAAGAAGCTGAGACACGCGGTTACTGCTGAGGATGAGCCAGGATCTCAAGAGCCAGTGCGCTGTGATTGGCCAATCTTCCAGCTACCACAAGGCGGCGTGGTTCAACAGAGTCCCTTCGGCATGATTAAGGTGATTAAGGAGGGAAAGAGTGAAAAGGCAACGCTGGACAACGATATAAACTTGAGCACCTTTGCGCCTGCGCCCGAGGAGAAGCAGGTAAGGGAAAGCGTGCCGATGATTCCTTCACCTTCTCCATCAGTAGAGGTTGAATCCTACATGATAGAAGGGTACAGAGAGATCAACAGGAGCTATCACTTACACGAGGAGAATATAGTGAATGTGAACTATTCCCTGTATGATCATTCTCACGAGGATGCTGACATCGATTGCGACTGGGAAATGTAAAACTGTTACTATAAAACTGGAAGGGAAGGGGGACCAGCTTGATTCGCTGGTTGTATGTATTACTAATGTAACGTCCATGATCTAAAGGAACCGTGTATTAGGCTATGTGTTGTAAGTGGTGGAACACCTGGTAATTACAATTGACAGAGATCAATCGTCAAAGTCCTCTTCGTCGTCTTCCCAGCCATGCTCATACCTCTGAGCCAGTGTATCCAGCTCATCCACCAGACCATGTCTCTCATCACCATGACGAAGAAGACGTTCGACACATTTCCTCATGTCGACCAGCTTGGCCCTCGTTGATTTATCTACGCTGAATGTCACTCCCATAGGATGCTCAGAGGATATCAGCCCTTCAGGATAAGAATCAGGCGGATTGAAGCACTGTTCCATGGTATAATTAGTAGTTGTTCTATCAACCTCCTCTGGTTGGTGATCCAGTGAAGAGCCATCGCTGGCAGGCCTGGTGATGTTCATCTCACTGAACCTATGCCCACTGTCCTCACCGTTGTAGAGCAAATCACTGAATTGCCAGGCATCATCACCGTTGGTGGCATTGACTCCAGACACCAAGTGACGATCTGATCCCAGTGACAGTGACTGTAGCATAGTATGGAAATTCATTCCAGCCTGTGCCTTTTCTGAGTTCATCGTCTGGAAAGTGTCAAATGGAATACACTGAATAGCTGCACTTATCCACATACTTTCTTGATCCATCTCTGACAAGGGTATAAAGGCTGTACAGCTTCTTTGTAATGCCATGAACGTCTTGATTCTATCAAGACGTTCCTGGAGAGCCAGCCTCTGTGAGCCAGGCTTGTGGATGGCCCATGTCACTATAGAGCTTTTCGGACTATAATCGTCTCTGATCGCCTCTACAAGCTCAGAGGAGAACGCTCCCCACGACGAGTCGAGCTCTGTGACGATATTCAGCCCATTGAGCAGATCACAATGCTCCAGGGACACCCTGAGCTTGTCCTCCAGGAAGTCCTCTCCAACATTGGCCCATTCTTCCACTCCCACGTCGAACCCCTTGAACGACCTCTCTTTCCCCATCGCCAGCCGGCCTTCAGGGCATTCATCAGGGTCAAACTCCCAATTGGTCAGAGTACTGAACGAATTAGGCTCGTAAATCACCCTGGAGTAGTCAGACCAGTACCTGGTCGACTCCATCGTCAGCTTCGGGGCCTGTGTACCGTTATCAAGCGCAACCTGGTACGCACTCTTCACCACCGGCTTCCGCACAATTGACTCGTGCCTCTGCTCCAATTCCTCGCCACAGTCACCACAGTCACCACCAAAGTACTCGTACTGTCCCAGCGCACCGTAGCCACCACTCAGCTCCCACAGCAGCGCCCGTGGATTGAAAGAGATCGTGGACGCCGTCACCGTCGCACGGAAGTGCACCAGAGGGTCGTTTCTCGACTCCTTCCACCTAGAATACTCAATCAACGAGTCCTGGCAGTTGTAGAACTGCGTCGCCAGGTGGTTGCTCCTCTGAGACTGCGATACAGTCACAATCTCCCGCATCTCCCGTGCCCTCTCACCTCATACACAGCAGCCATGAGGTTGATAAGCTCATCGCATCTCGGTGATGAGGTGAAAAATTTCAATCCTGTCCCGGTTGCCAGGGCAACAACGGTACAAACCGGGCGCTCAGCATCCACCGCCAGGAGCTGAAAACGACACATACACATCAACTCAACATTGCACGCAACGGGGGCCAGAAGGCAGCCTAAAGAGCGAGAACAACGATGAAGTGGAACATCTTGGCCCTGTTCACGGTGCTGCTGACAGTTGTGACGTGTGAGATCGACTACTACGGCGTGCTGGGGGTGTCTAAGCAGGCGTCTGAGAAGGAGATCAAGTCTGCGTACCGCAACCTGTCGAAGAAGTACCACCCGGATAAGAACCCTGGGAACGAGGAGGCTCACCAGAAGTTCATTGAGATCGGAGAGGCGTACGAGGTGCTGAGCGACGACGAGAAGCGTGGCGTGTATGATCGGTACGGTGCGGATGGGCTGAAGAACGGCGGACAAGGTGGCCGTGGTGGTGGTGGTGGTGGAGGGTTTGACCCTTTTGGTGACTTCTTTGGCTTTGGAAGACACCAGCAGCAGCAGCAGCGTAATCAGAAGCCACGAGGCTCAGATACCGAAGTGGCAGTGGATGTCTCGCTGAAGGACTTCTATCTCGGTGAGACCTTCCAGTTCACCGTGGAGATGCAAAACCTCTGTGGGACCTGTTCTGGAACAGGCTCGAAGGACAACAAGACCCATACGTGTAGCACGTGTAACGGGAGTGGAGTCAGGATCGTCAAGAGACAGCTGGCGCCAGGGATGTTCCAGCAGATCCAGACCACCTGTGATCAATGTCACGGAAAGGGCAAGACAATCCAGCATAAGTGTTCCACCTGTAACGGACAAGGTGTTGTGCGTGGTAAAAGACAGTATGACATCTTCGTGGAGCCAGGCACCAGTAGAGACCACGTCCATGTGCTATCAGGCGAAAGCAACCATTCTCCAGACCATGTGAGTGGTGATTTGAAGATTTTGGTGAGAGAAAGTGGGAAGGAGTCCTACGGCTACAGAAGACGTGGTGACAACTTATACAGAACCGAGGCCTTGACGCTTAAGGAGGCAGTGGCTGGTGGCTGGAGACGTGAATTGATGTTCTTTGATGACGAAAACATCACCCTATCAAGACCTTCGGGCAAGAGCGTTATGAGTGGAGAGATCGAGGTTATAAAGGGCAAGGGGATGCCACGGCCAGATCACCACGCCGAAGAGTTTGGTGATTTGGTCATTGATTACGTTGTTGTGATGCCAGGAGGTGTGAGCAACAAGGCGAAGTATCTGAGGGATGAGCTTTGAGGTGATTGGAGCGCTGTGGCTGGTGGATGGGCTTTAGAGATGGTTGGTGGGCTGTGGAACTAATCAATGGACTTTATAGATGGTTTATGGGCTCTAAAATCAGTTGATGAGCTATAAAATCAGTTGATGAGCTCTAAAATGAGTTGATGGGCTCTAAAATCAGTTGATGGGCTCCTCCACCTCACAACCCCGTCATTCCACACTACAGCGCATATCAAGATAAATATGTATCAACAACCATATAGAAAAACCAGCTATATAATAATATACTCCACAGAACTCATCCACTCCGTCTGCTAAATCACCAGTTCAGCTCCTTTGCAAAGGTCTCAGGGTTAGAGCCTTGACATTCCAAGCTCTTACAGATGTGCTCGAGCTCATCGGTTTCCGCACCACCTTTATCAGCACCAAGCTTTGCTGGGTTTATCTGGTGGCCAGCTTCCTGTTCCTTTGCAAAGTGCTCCTTCACCATGTCCTTAACCAGGTTCTGGTAAAACACAACACCTCTCTCCTTCTGTGGGTGAAGGAAGCCAGTGGAGTACAGGCCTTGGTTCAAGTTCTTCTGAGTCTTCACACAGAGGTCAAAGTCCTCGATCTCAACCTGTTGCAAGAAGTCGACAAACTCCTTCTTCTCAGCCTCTGGCAAGCCCTTCTTGGTGAAGATGTCGTATTGCAAGATCGTGTGGGATGGAGAGATTGGCAACACTCTGATGGAGTACCAGGCTGGTGAGTAGCAGTTGATGCCGTTGGTTGGGAACAGGTACATCCACAAACCATCAAACTCACCACCAACGTTCTTCTTCTCTTCAACCTTGTCCTGGACCTCTTGTGGCTTACCGAAGCCGAACCAGCCCTTTGATTCCTCCTTCTTTGGCTCTGGCTGAGCAGCCTCCGTACGCTTGATCTCACAGAAGTGACGAGCGTAACGGCCTTTTGGAATGACGTTGTAGGTGTTCATGTGGAAAGCTTGGGACAGGCCAGGGTGGGCAGTTGGACAGTGGTAGCACTCCATGTAGCCGTCCATCAACGTCTTCCAGTTGAACTCACCATCCAGCTCGTACGACATGTGGTACTCGTAGTCGCTGAAGTCGAACTCGTGGAATTCCTCCTCAAGGCCCTTGAAGAACTCGCCAAATGGCATTGGGCCTTCTGGCGAGTTGTCAAAGTTGATGAAGATCAGACCCTGGTCAGTGACATGGGTGCGGATTGGGTACAATCCGTTCTCTGTCTTGTCAAAGTCCGTAACGTTCTCGAACTGTGGGGCCTTTGTAAAGTCACCGTCGGTGTTGTAGGACCAACCATGGTAGAGACAGCCCAGCACGACGGAGGAGCCCTTTTGCTTTCTCACCACAGGGTACGCTCTGTGACGGCAGATGTTGTGGAAGGCCTTGATCTCGCCCTTCTTGTTCTTGATGAGGAAGAATTGCATCCCCATGAAGTTGTAGGCGTAGTAGTCTCCAGCCTTCTTAAAGGTGGAGGTGTGCGCAGTGTACAACCACGACTTCATGAATATGGCACGCTTCTCCAGGTCAAAGATCTTCTCAGAAAACCACCATGACGATGGCAGCGTGTGGGAGCCGGCAAGGAGCTCCTCAGGGTTGGAGGTGTCCTCGCCTGGACGGGCAGCGGTGGTAGCAGCAGCAGTTGGAGCAGTAGCAGCAGAAGCCATTGTATCAGATCAACAGAGAGTGTTAGAAGCAGTTGTTGTGGTACTGTGTAGAAGCACCACGCCAGACCAAGCAGCACCAACAGCAGGATATCAGCCTCCTTATATACTTGCGGCCACCATCGCCACCTCTTCCATCGCCACCTCTTCCATCACCACCGCTACCACCGCACAGCAGACAATCCTAATCATCCTCGTCGCTATCTGCTCGTCGCTATCTGCTCATCGCTGCAGAGTGGAAAATCTCCACAGGAATTATCGATGTTTTTCCGCTGGTGCAGCAAGGCAGCTGTTTTTCCGGGGGAATTTTCCATGCTCCGCAAAACATGATAAGCAGGCATTTTCCAGCTGGGCGTATGGGGGCCTCTGTTGGAAAAATTCCCCCTTTTGGAGTCGTTTGAAGCGATCTGAGGTGTTGTTTGGCTTTGGCTTTTCCTTTGTCTTTGGTCCAGTGCTATCAATTGGCCTGTGCGCTGCTGTTTCTCTGTTCAATTCCCACAGGGTTGTGAGGGACGGAAGTGCCAGTGGGATTAGATGTTGGCGTGGAGATTGGGAACTGTGCGTAGATTAAGTAGGCTGATTAGGCCTTCGTGTATTGATAATTGTAGCGATGTGATTGGTTGTTATCATTATATACCGTGATGTTGTCATTTGAGTGTGCTGATGCGGGTGGTGTCCACGCTCTGCGACCACATCTGGTGTGCTGTGTGGGCGACGGAGGAGCTATTATGTATGACACATACGTTTGCTTTGTTCGGCCTTGTCGCACAGCACACGGTTAGATTGTCTTGTGATGGTGCTGGTGGTGGATGTGGAGGCACGGTTCCAGAAGCAATGAGCACAGAGAGATGGGCTCTAGTGGTGCTTTCAGTTGCTCAGTAACAGCTTCCTCTGGTGGTCCCAGTAGTTCGCTCTCATCACGTCGTACTTGTCCCTTAGAAGCTCGTAGTTCTCAATCACCTGTGCCGTCTCGCCTTTCTCTTTGTAGATGCGTGTCAGCACTTCAAAAGCCCACAGGCTTATCTCGTGTGCGTCACTTGGTCCTTCCATCTTGATAAACCGTTGAGCGAAAATTTCAAGGGGAATTAGAGACTTATCAGCCTTTTCAAACAGCCCCACCAAGTAGTTCCAGGAGGATTCGTTGTGAGGAGCAAGTGATATTTTGCCCATTGTGTACTCAACTTCGTAATCAAACACTTGTTCGCTGAGTTTTTCACCGTGGCATACTGTAAAGTACCTATGGCACCATGCTGAATTGTTATAAACATCCTTTTCGAGACACTTATCGACAAATGGCAGCTCGTTACTCCAGTCGTCGCACCATTGCACACACCATTTACGGTATGACCAGACGTGATAGTTTTTCGGATCGTCCTCGATCATCACGTCGATGATGGGGATATCACGGTGTATATCACGCATGTTCAAATGTTTCAACAGTGATTGCCTATAACCCCAAATCTGGTAATTCTTGGGATTGTCCAGTGTTATCTCATCGACCCATTCCAGTTCCTTGTTGATATCCTTATTCAATCGGATTATAATTTGGTAGCGGTACTGCCAAACCGTATAATGCGCAGCGATCAGCTCAATCACACTGCCTGTAAGTGCCAGCGCACGTTCCGAGTATTCCTCCTTCTGCTGCAGTGCCCTAAATAGGCCCATCACTGTTTTAAACTTATCCGTATACAAGATTGAAGCAACTGAGCTGTCTTCAATGTTGAGCGGAAGTGGTTCAACATCATCCCAGGTGTACTGTTCCTGTTGATCGAGCGAAAGCAGTGTTAGCACGAAATGTAGAACCTGTTGCTGGTACTACTCACCATGTTCAAGTATCGTAGCGGTATCCTCTAGGCAGACAACTTCAACGAGCGCAGGAACTCCAGTGGTCCTACTTTATAGGCTGTTTTTGAGGTTAGTTGATGATGAATCTGCTTTCCATCTTTGGAGATGACAATGAGGTGTGTGGGATGTACGGGTGTATGGATGTACGGATGGGTAGGTGTACGGGTGTTTGGGTATTTGGTGTCTGGGTGCATCATATGGCCAAGTGCCTCGTGTAAGCTCATCGCACTACTTTAGCCATTGGAAGTTTTCTAATTAAACCTTTGCTCCATCACCGTAGCGTAGAGTTTGTATGCTGAAGTACATCAAGAGATTCATAATGGGCAAACCAAAAGATGTAGTCGTTATTGTTGGGACCACAGGGGTTGGCAAGTCTCAAGTAAGTGTGTAACATGTTGATATAGCAGATTGGGCTAACAAATCGATGAAAAGTTCTCAATTGAGCTTGCAAAGAGGTTTAACGGTGAGGTTATCAATGCAGACTCGATGCAAATGTATAAAGGTGCCCCAATCATCACCAATAAACATCCTTTGGAGGAGAGGGAAGGCGTTGTGCACCATGTGATGAACCATGTTGGATGGGACGAGGAATATTTCATACACAGGTTTTCTCAAGAAGCTGGTGAGGCCATTGATGATATTCATAGTAGAGGCAAACTACCCATCGTTGTCGGTGGCACGCATTATTACTTGAAGGCACTTCTATTCAACAACAAGACAATACCTCGCGATACAACAGAGGCTGAAAACGTCTCTTCAAAATTGACAAAGGAACAGCTAGACATTCTCGATGGACCACCAGAGGGTGTACTGCAACAATTACAGAGATATGACCCACTAGTAGCCCAGAAGTTTCATCCTAATGATACACGTCGCATTAGAAGGGCTCTCGAGATTTACTTCTCAACAAAGAAGAGTGCATCTGAACACTATAGCGAACAGAAGCAGTCTGCACATTCTGAATCGTCCTTGGACTATAACATCTTACCCTTTTGGCTCTTCTCTGAAAAGACAATACTTGATAAGAGATTGGACGACCGTGTCGATAAGATGCTGAGAGACGGAGGAATGCAGGAGATTAGAGAGCTCTACGAATACTACTCAACACACGAACCAAAACCTGATTTAGAGAGAGGTGTATGGCAAGTCATTGGCTTCAAGGAGTTCCTACCTTGGTTAGAAAATGGCCAAACAGACGATAAACTATTAAGGGAATGCACTGAACAAATGAAGGCACGTACGAGACAGTACGCCAAAAAACAAGTAAAATGGATAAAGGGTATGTTTGCATCAGATCTTCAGCAAGAGGAGGAACATGGATATGAAAACGGAGGAAGGCTATATGTTCTGGATGCCACAGACCTGTCACACTGGAACGAGAACGTATTTGAGAGAGGAGCATCTATCACCGAAGAGTTTCTCCAAGATAAGGTGCCCACAATGAGCCAGGTCCCCAAGTCTTTACCGTTTGATATTATTCCCAATAAGGGACAGCAGGAAGCAAAGGACAAGCTGAAAGAATGGAAGCACATCACTTGTGAAGTATGTCATAACAGTGATGATTCACCTTTAGTCATTGTTGGTGATAAACAATTTGAAATACACCTCAAGAGTAAAAGACATAGATCCAACTTAAACAGGGGCAAACGTAAAAGAGAATACGAAGAATGGCTTGCAAAGAAAGATAAGACAACTACATCACAATAACATCATTGACGTTGACAACCCTTTTTCTTCAATTGAACTTGATACCACTGTCTGGATTCCACAATCCACTCTTAGACTTTGCGGGTTTGGCCTTTGGTGCTATCAACGCTGGTGATTGCGGACGTTGAATGGTGATGTTATCTTTTGGTGTTTCTTTTTGAGGTGAAGAGTTCAGCTTCATATCTTGGAATCTGTTATTCAACTCAGCCTCCATATCACGAGCCTCAACACGTCTTTTAGAAACAAATTGATCAATTTCTTGGATTAAACCTTGACAACGAGCGTTAAAATCATTGTAGAACTTTAAACCTTGTGAAACATTGTTCAAAAGGTCAACAAAAGAGTTGTAAGCAAAGTCCAAATTCTTCAAGACCTTGGCCCTATCATCATTTGAGCCTTGCAAACTATTCATGTGATTAAACTTCTTGTCAAGGTCGTCGATCTTGTGCTCTAACTCTATTTGAGTCTTCTTTTGCGATTCAAGGAAATCAAGATCACTCTGGAAATTCTTGATGTGCTTTCCAAAAACGGGCTCAAATGATGTCATGTCCAGTTTCACATCTTTCAAGTCTTGTTGCATGGCTTTGTATTCCGAGACGATCTTTGGTAATATGTTATACTGTTCACTCTTAACTTCCACCACCTCAAGAAAGTTGTCTCTTTCAAACTCCAGTTTGCGAGCTTTTGAAAGACACTCTTTTAATTCAGCAACAACTCGTCTCAAAGATGGATCCAGTTGACGAGCCTTTGAATTCGGTATATAATTGCGTATTTCAGCTTCTGAGGATGCCAAAACAACAAGAAGTGACTCAATAGAATTAAACTGCTCTCTTATTGTCTTATCACCATTTTTTGCCTGTGCTAAATAGTTCTCTAGGTCTTTGATGCGCTGATAGAATGGAGCAGCTGCAGTTGCAGATGGCTCTCTAGTCCAATGTTTAGAGCCTTGTCTTTGACGAAGGAGCTCATCCTCTTCTGCTTCAAGTTTCAGGCGATCATTGGCACCGGCAAGCAACCTCTCACCATCCATTGATAGATTCTCAATGTCTCTAAGAGCACGTTTCAGTTTGACAACACCTCCTTTGGTCTTTACCTCTTGTTGATGGTCCAGCAATGATACTGGAAGGGCTAATGGTTTGTCAACAGTCTCAACTGCACTAGGAAGATTCCTCATAAAGAGGAATTCGTGTAACATCTTTGTTAGTGACTTAATAGGCACCGCCAAATGACGCTGGACATATTCAGATTGACGTTCACGATATGCTTGAGAGATCTGTATGATGTCAAATGGCAAAAGATCACGGAACAACTGCTTTCCATAGCTACCGGTCTTCAGGGCTTCAGCTGGCTTGACAATCTCGTCAAGTGGGAGATCTTTGGTAACATTGGCACTGATGATTCGTGGGGGAGTTTGTGGAACGTCCTGTAAGTAAATCAAGTCGTTATCCTTCTCTGCTGTTCTTAAAGTCTCAGAAATGATCTTCGTGAGACCTTCAAAGTCTTGTTCAACTGCCTGTGATACAAATTTTAGATTCGGTGATACTCCGTTGATGACATTTTGCGCTCTTTGAAGATGGGATACCTCCTCGCCATACTTGGACGAAGCCACAGATGCAAGCGATGCTCTAAAGTTGGCTACTGCTTCAAAATGTGCCTTCTTCACTGTTATGTGGCTGATCCACTCTGTCCTGAAACCTTCACCACGGTTCGCAGATTGAAGCGTTTCATTATAGAAATCGCTCACCTGCATGGCTAATCTTGCCACCAGAGAATCTTTCACCTTGTCAGCGGTTGCCTTCTGCCAGAACACTTCTTGTGCTTGGGCAAGACTCAAGAACTTGAGCGTCTCAATGGTATCTTTCTGCATGTCCAACGGCAACGTCACACTTGTCTCCTTCTCTGATAGTTTAACGATCAAGGCAAAATGGGATGCAGCATACTGGAAGTAGAGACATGCCTTCTTGAGGCCTTCATCATTCTTTCTATCCTGCTCCAGTGCCATGTGGGTATACAACGACGCAATGTTATACAGGACGTTTAGCCTCTCAAAGAAGAAACTCTTCAACTTCACAGGCCCTGTTACGCGGTACCCCAACGTACCATACCATGGGAACTCCACCAGATCGTTGGGAAACTTGCCCTCTAACGCACAGAGGTGAACATAGTATCGCTTCAGCAGTGCCAAATCATGAGGCGTAGAGCCAAGATCTATGATATCGCCCCTCAATGTATCAACTTCACGGATGTCGCCTTCAAAAGCTGATGGTGTCTGGTAGTATTCCTTAGAGATAATGTCACGAATAGCAGCACCAAATTCGATACGCTCCGTCTTCCTGTAGGGAACAAACAGCAGGTTGGTGCTCATATTTCCTCAGCAGAGAGCTATGATATGGGATGAAGACGGTGCTTGGTATACAAATTGTGTGGTCTAATGTCAAGAGCAAGTTGTCCTTTGTGTTCTTTTGCAAAATGTAAACAATGCAAGATCCGAGGTATGCACATTACACCCGATTGGGTAAATTCCGACTACAGTATAAATCATGAGTTCATTGCACTTGGCTTTCAATTATCATTAGGATCTGTTACGTTTGAGCTCAAGCAGAAGCTGCTGTGCTCTTTGTTCGGATGCAATGAGCGTCTCAGTCTCTTCGTTCAAGCGGGATCTTCTTGCCTCAAGCGAGATCAATTCACCTTGATGGAGCATCTCGAACGCAGCTTCAGCCCTATCAACGTCCTGTAGTTCTTGTAGCAGCTCCATGTTTTGTTCCCATAGCGTGTTGTGCTGTTCGATGTAGTTGTTGGTGTCTTGGTTGATCTGTTCTTCTCTTGCAGCGCACTCTTCCACCATTGAATTGAGCTCATCAATCAGTGATGAGGGATCGACATTTGGCTGGAAGGACTTGGTATGCTGAACGACAAATTGGTCTTGGAATTGTTTGAGCTCATCACTATCTATGAGATTCTTCATCTCTTTGATGATTTCCTCCCTCAAGTGTTGATTCAGATCAGGTATCACTTTTGCTCCCTGAGGTTTCTTGAACCTCGTATAGTCTGATCTGATCAATGTGATCATCTGCTTATCAATATTCGACTCTTCTCTAAATTTGAATGAGCTGTCCAGGTCAGGAATAGGCAAGCCCTTTTGGACCGCATAAGATCTTCTAAGAAGTGCTGCTTGTTCTTGCTGTTTCCGTGCAACCTGCTCGAGCCTTTGTCTTTCACCTTCATCTTCCAGGATCACATTTTTGCTCTGAGGGGCAGGTGCCTTGGGTGCTCTTTCCTCTATTTCAATTTCATAGTCATTCTTTGGCTTAGGCAAGTTAGCCAATTTGTCAAGAATGGAAATTGTTGTCTTTTCAGGAATAGGTGCTTCTTCTTTTATTATCGAATGATCTTCATCTTCCAAGAGATCAGCTTCCTCTGTAATCAATAAAGCAGAGTTGCCAGTTGTATACTCCTTGACCTTCTCTGCAGCTATTTTCAATTTATTATCCAGTGTCTGTTCACGTGTTACTCTTTCTTCCAAGGTGGCCTGAATCTGCTCTTCGCTCTTCTTCGACAACTCATCCATCTCAACGTCATTAAACTCGGGTTCTGGAAGATTCAGTTTTCTTCTCTTGAAAGCTTCATCCACGTTAATAATAGGAGCCTTTTCGATCTCATTATTCTGTTGTGGCTTCGTTTCATTTCTTGGTCTTTTTTCTTTATTCTTTTGCTTATCAGAATCCAACCCAGAATAATTCACATCACGTTCAAACTTATTCAGCTGCTTGTCGTTTGCTTGGATCTCCTCTGAAGTATCGTAGAATCCTTCAGTGGGTCTATGCTCAAACACTATATCCGCATTATAGTCTTTTTGAGTGGCATACTTCTTTTTCGGGGCACTAAGCTTCGTTGTTATACCGGCCTGTTTCAAATCACGTCTTTTCTGTAACAGGGCAATACGTTTACTCTCTGCAAGCATCTTCTCCCTCTCCTTTCTAGTTGCCTTCTTACCCTTAGTATTAGCCAACCTAGCTCTAGCTTCTGAGAGCATCTCCTTTTCATCGTCATCAAGGTCAACGGCATCTGGTCTTGCAATCTTCGTCTCTGCATCAATGTTGAGATCACCAACCTGGACGCTCGTTGAGCCAATCGACACAGCGTTCTCAGCACTTGAGCCAGTTAGCCCCAAGTCATTTGAGGACATGCTTCCAGAGGTTTCATCCAGCAGTGTTTGGTATCTTTCAACACATTGTGCAGCGGTTCTTCCAAACGACTCCGCAATCGATCTCCATTGATTCGGCAATAGCCTTGCAAGATTCAACAACTTCTCATCCTCTTCCGGCGACCAGTCTTCTTTACGAAGCCTTGGATCAAGATATTCGTTCCATCGAGCCTTGGCCTGTTTCGCTGTCTTCTTTGCTAATAATGAAGCGACTCTAGTCCACTGTTGAAGCCCATACTTGGAAACAGCTGCTTTCAAGATTTGGTCTATACTGAAGTGTTAGTATCATAGAACATAGTTCCCCCGCTAAGCACGGAGAAAGAGCACGGGAAGCCATATCCAACTCACCTTCAACGTTGGACCAAGCACCACCTTTAACATAGACCGGAACCATATCGCAAAGCAGAGGGTAGTGAACGCTCGCTCGTAAAGAAGAGATGCCTCTATACAACAACCGCTTGTGAATAGACGCCTAAAAATATTACCACAGCATCCGTACACCCCAACACCCGTACACCAGTATAGACCCCTCGGGAAACCGCAAATCCGACAACAAACCACAAAACCGTCTGTTTTTTATGTTTTTGTATGTTAGCCGCTGTTGATTTTAAATACGGCCAAAAATCAAAACAATAAAAAACACAGTAACAAAGGACAACAAAACCGACACTCTGAGGGCAGAATAACCCATCATTTATTCGGAATTGAAGAGAAGTAGCCGGATTCCAATACACAGAACAAGGCACTGTTGTTGATCTTTAACTGTCCTTGCTCAGAAACCGAGAAGAAGCGTATCTTTAGAGTCATTTATTGGGGTGATTACCATTCATCGTAGGCAAAGGGGAGGAGAACAGACATAATGAAAATATTCACACCGAAACACCAGAGGTTCATCCTCCAGTGCTATCCATCTGGAAGAGGAGCAGATAAGAAGCCGAACTCGTCTGAGCTCAGCTATTTGTTGTACTATGCATCGACGCGCCGTGTCAAACTTGAGAAGGTTGGCAAGTTCCTTGAGAAGAAGAACAGCAGTGATGTGTATAGAAGCAGAACCGGTAACGTCCAGGTGACCTTGGAGATTATCGACGCCTTGATTAAGAAGTGTCCTGATGATGTTAACGTGTTCGCGGAGAATGTCAATGCGATACTCTTGTCGGTGTTGGGAACAAAGGATCTTGGTCTCTGTCAGCACGCTTTGCCTGTCTATTCAACGCTCTGCAAAACCCTTGATTCCGAGCTGTTCACAGGGGACTTTGACTTCATTGACACTTTTAGTACAGTCACTCGCAGCTTCTTTGACCTTGGATCCACACAACAGGCTTCCAATCAAGCTGATTGGCAGGCCATTTCGCTCAGGGCAATTGAAAGTTTTGCGTCTTCAAAGATCATAATTACCGGCCAAGGGAGCTCGATGGTTGACCATTCTATTCCTTTGGTGTTGAAAGAGATCAAGCAGGACTTCAACTCGGATCAAATATTGAAAAGAACCCAGTCTCATGCGTCGTCACAGCATGAACTGTCAAGATTTGTCACGACACGCAAAGCTGAAGAACCGGAAATCGCATCTGACGTAAAGATTGATGAGTTAGCAGTTAGAGCGTTGAAGTCGTTCTTTAATACCACTTCCGCAAATCAGATTACATCCTCAACCAGAGCCGTGGCTGAATATTTAGTTAGTTGTGACGTTGATCAAAAATGGAGAGTTGCTATCATTGAGATGGTTACGAATTGGATCCCTGTTCAGTTGAGATTTCTTGTTCTGAGTATTTTATTGAGACTGCTGCATAAGGAGAACAGCTCAACCAAACAAACAATATATCTAGACTTGACAGCTGGGCTCTTATCATCCTCTGTGAACTTGGTGGGTCTATCTGTCATTGACCACGTGCACCAACTTGTGGAACTTCAGTTAAAAGCATCCCTCTCAGAGGCATCAACGGAGTTGATCGATGCTTATAATAAGCCGATTTCATCATTGGCAACACACATCTACTATCAAGACCAAATTATTGATATGGTTGCGGAGTTGACAGTAACCTTGAAGGATTACGTGAAGAAGGGACGCAACAAAGAGATCATAGTATTGCTTGATGATATCAAAGGTGTAATGACCGTGGCCAATGAAAACACTGCTGTGCAACGAACCACTGTTCCACTTGAATTATTCTTTGATACATTTGAGTTGATATCTTTTAACAATGTCAAGGCTACAAGTGCAGATAATTTCCGTATACAAATGAAGTATACTGGTATATTGATTATCGTTTTAAGATCGGAGTATTCACCGGATAACGGGGTTTTAAAACCAGACTACGATAATTTAATTACCAACGGCAAGACAAGTGTTGTGAATCAGTTTTACGAGGCCATTGAGCACTATTCTACCCTTGACAATACCATCAACTTTGCTGCCTCTATCAAGCTGCTTGAACTTTTTGCAAGAAGGTTTGGAATAAATGCATTGGTCAACGCAGTTCCATTTGTATTGCAATGGTTGCTGGAGAATGAACAAAGTGAAGAGGTTGAAGAAATCATGAAAGACAATTTAGCATTGACGCTCTTGTGGAAATGTTCTCAAGAATTGAAGTACATCGATTTAGAGGAACTCGTATTGTCCCGTATTGACTACCGTAAGGGCAAGCAACTTTGGAGGATATCTAATAAGTATCCATTTGAAGAAGGTAAATTAACACCAATTTTTGAATTGAGTGCAGATGATCTTAAATCTGTTCTTTCTCAACATTCAGAGCTCAAGAACTACATTGATATTATGTTTAGGGGTCATTATCGTTATGGATCCCACAATGGTGACTGTGGTCATGATGAAGAACATGATGAAACATGTGAAAATGGCCATTATGAAGGTAACGATACCACACAGGACCTTTCCTTTGCTTCCCCAAACGGATCCACAAATGTTTCACTTGCGATGTTGGTACAACCACAACAATTGATTCATAACGGTGATTGTGGATCGATTCGTTCTGCACCTCTTTCTGCTAGATCACTAATGATGGGTAAGCTTAACGTCCCAAGGGTTGATCAATTACGCCACGTTGTTAGTGGTGGAGCTCTGGGGAGGGTTAATTCTTATGGCAACGTCAATGGTGGAACTTCACTGAAAACTAATGATGTATCAACGATATTGAATGACTTATCATTTGATGCCGGACTAGACGATAGAGGAACATTAAGTGTTCGCAGGTAAGAATAAGAAGCTCGTGTGTGCTATTCCACCCAGACATCATTCACGTTAAACAATGATATTCAGCACACTACATGTACTATACAAAAGCCAGATAAAAAAAGATGATTCGTTCTTTTATTACGTTTTATTTTTGCAGTGTTTTTATTGGTGGAAATCAAATACCTGTCCTTTTGTGATGTATGTAAAGAACAAAGAAAACAAGAAGAAAGAGAGAACAATGTGATTAACGTTGATTGTGTAGGGGAAAACATGTTTGGCTTGTACATCTTCCTTTGTATTGTATAAAGAAACGAGAGAGAGAGAAAAGATTTCAACATGGCTTGAGATGAAAGGAGACACCATCAAGTTTATATGAAACAGCCTTCTAGAAGTTTGTTTCCAATCACCCGAAACCCCACACTCGTCCATATACCATATATCCATAGCGCTGTTGAGATGTGCTTACTCTTCATCCTCCTCCTCTTCGTCATCGTCATCGTCTTCGTCATCATCCGAACCAAGAGCTGCAAACGCGTTGAAGGTTGTCTTTGGCTTATCGGTGATATCCCTAGCGTCCGCAGGCTTCGAGGAGCCAATGTTCTTATTGTTTGGTCTAGCATACTGCTGAGAAGCTCCTTGCTCCTTGACATGCTCTCTGAACTTGTCTCTTGACTGTGTGGCTTCCTCACCAGAAACAGAGTTCTTCTTGTTCAGAGTGACCCAGCCATCGGCATCCGGCTGTGGTGGAAGTGCCTTTGGCTTTCTTGGCTTGAAGGCTGGTCTTGTGAGGTGGTGGGATGAACGTCTTCTACCACTGCCTTCGTGGTGGTGGTGCTGAAGCTCCTCCTCTTGAATGGCGCGTTGCTCTTCAATTGACTTGGTGAACTCCTCAAAGTCAAACTGGCTTGGAACAACAGCGTGATCACGCAACTCAACGAGCTCCTCCTGGGTGTACTTCTTGAGAACCATTTCCTATTTCCTCACAGACTTCGACTTGATTGAAAGAGAAAGACAAAGGGAACAAGAAGCAGAAGACGCTTTCTTCAGTCGTTCGCTGGCCAACGCAACTTTTTTTTTCGTCAATTTTCGTTGAAAAAAAAATGTTTCCTATTACGGTAATTACCCAATTGGGTGTATTTTCGCTATTTTTCGTCATGGGAAAATTTGTACGAAGCGATGAGCTCTTCTCTCTTTCCCTTCAATGGCCTCTTGATCTCTGTAACATCAACAGTGTTGAGGTATCTATAGCGTACACTTAGCAGCATGCCTATCCAGCATTCTCTCACCAAGGTCCAGAAGACGATACAGAAGTCCAAGGGTGCGATGCACCCAAAGGGCCGTAAGTTCAAACAGCTCAACAGGGCTACGCTGCGAGAGCAGAAGATACAGAGTAAGAAGCTGGAGCACGTTGAGCGCAAGGAGCACGAGAGGTTGAGGTTCGTGTTCCTACAGGATGCTGTGAAAAACAGACCGGACCAGGAGACCTTCCAATTGGAGGATATGAAGCTATTTGTAGAGGCGTTCCTCTCGAGAGATGACGATGAGATTGACAGGCTACAGAGCGAGAGACGTAAGGGACGTCCTCCGACGAATAGACAGCTGCTGCTGGAGAATAAGAAGAAGCACGAGTGGTCAGAGTACACCACCGGGTATGAGATCCCAGATCTCAGCGATAAACTCACAGTGGAGCTTCTCAGAGCGTGGAATGGGACAGGTGGTATGCTGAACAAGTTCAAGTATATCTTCTTATCGAAGGACACTAAGGAGCTACCAAAGGAAGACAAGGAGATGAAGGAGTAATCCACTATGTTAATAGACGTCCAGATCGCTTATCCAATGTAGAGGCCGAGGCCACACAACATCGCTGTGGACCCTGCTAAGATGTAGGCCAGTGTCTTGAACTGTTTCCTCTTCAAGATCTGTGCTTCCTCGTTCTTGTCAATGAACCTTTCAAACACCAGCACGTTCTTCGAGTGGTTAACATTCTGAAGGCCAATCAGCTTCCACTTGTCGTTGGAGAGCTTGTTGACTTGTTTCCAGACCTTGGAATTGTCACCCAATTTCTGGAATATGGTCATGAGGTCAGGGGCTCTGTAATGAGGTCCCAGGGGGTTTTCAGATGTGACTATCCGTTTGCCTTCGAATATGACCATGAACTCGTGTGTTATCGATGGATCGGTCAATTGCATCGCCCTCGTTGGTAGCGTTGGGAAGAACAAGTCGTCATCGCTCCCTCCGGTCTGTACAAATCTTGGAATGCTTCTTTTCCTTATGGATCCGAGCAATTGCTCATTCACAGGAGAGAAGAAGTTCCTCTTCTCCAAGGTCCGGGAGCTGCTCATGTTCTGGATCGTCTCAAACCTCTTGACCTCCAGGAAGTGCTGCTGTTCATCTCTGAGCTTCTTGTCCTGTGCATCACGGAGGAAGTCCTCCAGCTCTTCCCGTTGGAAGTGGATATCATCCTTCACCTGGAACGCCTTCTCCCTTTGGTGGTTCCTCTCCACCTGCTCCTGAAGCATCTTCAACCTCTCGACGCTGACTTCAACGTCCTCGCTCAGTTTTGTAGTGTTCTCACTGAACGAGGGCGCCTCATGAGACACAACTCGAAGAATATCCTTCAACTCCTGCTTACCGGCCCTATGAAGCTTGGATATGGCGTTCGTGGGTGGCCTCCTCTTGCTCTCAGCGTGTGGTTTCGGTGTCGAGACGTTTCTGAACTGCGGACCGCCGTCTCTACCTGCTGCTTCTCTTTCTTCTCTTAATACCCTCCTAGCATCATCAAACAGGTCAACGTGGTCCTTTCCCGCTGAAGCCAGCCTCTTCTCCAGCAGTGGTGTGCCACTACGCAGTGATCTTCGTAGTACGAGCGACATCTCCGTGTGTACAGGCCCCTGTGTGTGTGTTCTGGTGTATTCTCTCCATCTGTTGATGTTGTGAAGAGATGTTGATGTTCGAGGAGTGTGTGCGGGTTTTTGTATGGCAATGGCCTCCAAGGGCTCTACTCGCTAATACAGCACCAATTGGGCCTGCTCGGTCCTGTTAGCTATATAAATGGCTTTAGCCCATGCCTCGTATGGCTAGACAGAAGCCAGAATAAATACTATGGTCTATATACACTCACTTCGTGCCTCTAATCAGGGCAAAGAGCTTCTGGAGCCCGCTGAGGCCAGGAACGACAAACACTCTGGCAAACCACGGGGTCAGGAAGATGCTGAACATCACTCTCAGTGGGAAGGTGGCCTTGACGATGCCATAGGCCGTGGCTCCTTCGAGCACGAGGCGTGTGCGCTCCTGAATGGACATGTCAGCGACTGTTTCGCCGAGCTATGGGTATTCTGTTAGTACGTGATGATAGGCCACAACGCCGGGCACACAGCAACTCACAATCTTCTCGACAACCTCTGAGCCCTTCAGCAGCATCCACGATGGGATGTCAGCCGGCAGGAACCCCCAGTGATGGAAGGCATACCACAGGCCAAACAGGGGGACAATTGCGCTGAACTCATGGAGAATGACAAAGCTAGTGAGATGCGCCACTGGGGCATTCACCAACCGTTCTCCGTACTTCTGGAGCCTCTTGGGCAGCCTGGCCACGATGGCATTGGCCCTGGCACTGTGCTTGCTGCTCTGGTGCTCCTTCTTCACCGGCTCGACCTCAATTGGACGTTGTGGTGACGTCTCCAGCTCCTTGAACGGGTCCTTCGAAGGGCACAGTCTGGCGACTGTGTAGTGGATAGAGCGCTGTTGCAGGATCCTCGACGATGACAGCAAGCCATATGAAGATGGTGTGCCTCTGAGCAAGCCAGTGGGTCTCATGAGCCTAAACATTGTTCCTTTTAACGTGATTCTCCGTGTGTTCTTGCCTGTTCAATGGTGGTGTGGAAGGCGAGCCCGGAAGGCTCCGGCCTAGCAATTTTTCCCTCGCTACAACGACACACCACGGTGAATATGCCAAAGAACTATGTACATTTCTATTGTCGGGTGTTCTAGCCAGGAGTGGCATATGTGTGTATATACAGTAGACGGTGCTCATTGAGCTATAACGTGTTGACATCTCGTGCACAGCTGCTCCTCGGAAGGTGCGGTGTAGTTCCAGCATCTAGGACATTTGGCGTGGACTGAAGGGACGACGGAGATGGCGATGGTGTCACCGTCAACGACGGCTTCGCCGTCGTATCTGTAGGCCGTGCCGGCTGGAGGCTCCTCGTTGAGATGGACAGATGACACACGGAACACGTCTGCAAGCTCAGGGGCCAATTGGAGCAGTAATGAGTGGATCTTTGAGCCTTCGGCAGTGGTTAAGTAGATGGCATTCTCAAGCGAGTTCTTGATGGTCTTTTCCTGTTTCCGGCCGTGCTCCTGTAACAGTAGAATCTTGTCCTTGATCTCAAACACCTTGCCGAATTGGCTCTCCAAGTGTTCGTTTTTCCACTGTGGATCGTACTTAACAACTCCAAGTGACAGTGGGTGTGGTGTTCCCTGCTTGATCCATTCAGGTGTGTAATCCCAGACCTCTTGTGTAATCAATGGCAGCAGTGGAGATAGAACTGTAGCGTACACCTTGAGAAACTCAGCAAGGACGGTCTGTGCACTGAGACGGTCAACAGATTCTAGCGAATCTGCATACAGTCTGTCTTTAATGGCATCGAAGTAGATCGCAGATGCTTCAACATTCAGGTGGTTTGAAAACACCTTGAAAGCCCTGCTGAAGTTGTACTCGTCGTAGAGTGACAACACCTCATCCTGCATCTGGTACAACTTAG
Source organism: Williopsis jadinii (assembly GCF_001661405.1). Lineage (NCBI taxonomy): Eukaryota > Fungi > Ascomycota > Saccharomycetes > Phaffomycetales > Wickerhamomycetaceae > Williopsis > Williopsis jadinii. The sequence goes on from NW_017963652.1 coordinate 461,515, forward strand.
ACAGTGCGTATTGGTCAATCTTGGATAGCTCAGCGTATGGAACAACACTCTGAGATGTTAGCCCATTCTCCAGGTTGCCCAGAAGGAACGAGAATGTCAATCTCAGCTTCTTGAGAGCATCACCAGCATGCTTGAGGACAATTGGCCCGATTGCCATATCACTGGTGTAATCTGCCTGTGCGACCCATAGTCTTAGCCCGTCAACTCCAATTCCCGTGATTTTGTTATTACCCTTACCACCACCTAGAATGACCTGATCTGGGGAAACGACATTGCCAATGGACTTCGACATCTTGTTACCCTTTTCATCCAACGTAAACCCGTGTGTAACAATGGTCTTGTAAGGGGAAGCTGGGTTAGCATCATCAGAACTTCCAACTTTGGTCAAAATGGAAGACTGGAACCACCCACGGTGTTGATCTGAGCCTTCAAGGTACACATCAGCAAGCACATCTCTTTGCAGCCCATTCTCTTTACAGAACTTTGCAATCTCGTTCCAACTAGTACCAGAGTCGAACCAAACATCCATGGTATCCTTGCCCTTGTAAAACTGGTCGCCCTGACCTCTGTGTGAGTCAGGAAGCCATCTCTCAACGTTTGGTTCCTCCTCAAACCATGCATCAACACCCAGTTCATCAATCTTGTTAATGATATGGCTAACAGACTCGTCATCCATGAGAACAACATTCTCATCAGATTTGGAATACAACGCAGGGATAGGAACACCCCATGCCCTCTGACGAGATATACACCATTCGTTTCTGTTTCTGACAAAGGCACTCAATCTATTACGCCCTTTCTCTGGAACAAACTTGACACTGGACAGGGCATCCAGCACCTTCGATTTGATGGCACCAACATTGGCAAACCACTGAGGAGTGGCTCTGATAATGACCGGCTTTTTGGAACGCCAGTCGTAAGGATAAGAGTGGATATAGCTGTTGTCAATGTGGAACAGCATTCCAGCTTCTTTCATGAGCTCAAGGGATTGCTTGTTTCCCTCGCCTTGGACTCTTAGCCCAGTAAGCGACTCATATCCAGAAGGCAGTTCGTCTGTGTATCTCCCGTATTGGTCCACTGGAGAGTATGCCTCGATTCCATGCTCCAAGCAGACAAAGTAATCGTCGTTACCATGGCCTGGAGCAGTATGGACAAGACCGGTACCAGCAGAGTTAGTAACGTGATCACCATGGATTACTGGGAATGTCGAGTCCTTTGTACGTGGATTTGTATACTTGGAGCCCACAATGGCGGAGCCTGGGATCGTTACATCCAGCTGTGTATATTGGTCTGAGATTGAGAGTAAGTTCTCGGCAAGGTCTGAAGATACAATCAATTGATCAACGTCGGAAGCAATGACAGTGTATTCAAACTGTTCATTAGCAGATATGGCTCTATTGGAAGGAATAGTCCAAGGAGTAGAAGTCCAGATCAACAGTTTCACGTTGTTTAGCGAGTTCGAGTCCAAGATTTGCTGTAATTCTGTTGAAGGCTCCACGAGGGGAAACTTAACATACGCTGCAGTGGATCGATGTTGATCGTTGTATTCCAGCTCAGACTCTGCCAACGCTGTGTTTGTCTCGCAACCCCAATACACAGGCTTCTTCTGTCTCTTTATCAAGCCCTTGTGCATCATCTTCTGGAACGTCTTCAGCTGCGAGATCTCAAACTCATGGTTCAAAGTCTTGTAAACGTTGTCAAAATCGGTCAATATCGCCAGCTCTTTGAATTTATTCATCTGAGATTCAATGGTCAGCGTTGCGTGTTCCCTCGCAATGGCCCTGACTTGTTTGATATCCAATTGAGAAGGCTCAGACTTGTGAAGCTTCTTGTACTTCTCCAACGCTTTCAGCTCAATCGGCAACCCATGACAGTCCCAACCAGGCTGGTAGTACACCTTCTTCCCTTTCAACATGTTGAATCTCAAGATGATGTCTTTCAGCACTTTATTCAACGCATGGCCCAGATGGAGATCACCGTTGGCGTACGGAGGACCGTCATGAAGGATAAAGATATCGTCATCGGTCTTTCTCGTATCAAATTGGTGCTTGTATAACAACTGTGAGGACCTCGGTATGAGATCGTTCAGTGCCTTTTCATGAGAGCTTCTCTTGGGGAAGCTCGTCTTTGGGAGTTGCAGAGTCTTTGAGTATTTATGAGCTATCTGCTCAGCCTTCTTCAAAGACATGCTTGGTCTTTCCTTGTGCCCTTTCCAGCGCTTGAAAGAACGCTAACTGACTGTTGATAGCTGTTTCATCGTTGTGTTCTCGGTGAAATTTTCTACCGATAGTTTATATCTTAGTTTTAAAAGGGGATTTCCGGGATTCGAACCATCTGCCGTAGCACAAACCTCTGCCTACTATCCACTATACCACAAAGGCCAAAAATGGGAATCAACAAACAGAAAAACCCAGATAAATAATGGTTATGAGCCCTGGCCGAGTACACTGGAAAAAAAATTTGTGCGTCGCCGTCGTCGTCGACGACGTCCACCACCGCAAAAAAAGTGAAAAAAAAAGCAGAACAAACAGTTCATCAAGACAGAATTCCCTTCATCTTCCCATAAACGGAATCTATAAAAGCATGCCAATTGACCAAGAGAAGCTCGCCAAGTTGCAAAAGCAAGGTAACACCAAGATCGGTGGTATCAGAAGAAAGGCCAAGAAGTCTGGTGCTAAACCAACTGCTGATGACTCCAAATTGCAAGCCACTCTTCAAAAGTTGAACGTTCAAACCTTGGACGGTGTCCAAGAGGCCAACTTCTTCAGAGAGGATGGTAAGGTTTTGCACTTCAACAGAGTTGGTATCCAAGCATCTGCTGCCAACAACACCTACGGTTTCTACGGTATTCCACAAGAGAAGGAGATCCAAGAGTTGTTGCCAAACATCATTCCACAATTGGGTGCTGAGAACTTGGACTTCTTGACCAAGTTGGCTCAACAGATGAGACAGAACCCAGGTGCCGCTGCTGCTGCTGCTGCTGAGGCTGCTGGTGCCGACGATGAGGATATCCCAGACTTGGTTGAAGGTGAGAACTTTGAAGCTGAGGTTGAATAAATGCATTTGGAAAAGAAAAAGACAGAGCACACAGACAAGCAGAACATGGAGCTGTTTCCTTTGAGGATTGAATCACTTGGAAAGAGCAACGGGTGATTCCTGAAGAAGGCATTCCTCTTTTTTCTCTAATCGAACGGTATTACTGGGTAAAGTGCTTTCTTTGTGTGTCTTTGACCATGTAGAGCCCACTTCTTGTAGCAATGGTGTCTATGTATTGTGCAGTTAGTGTATCCGTAAGGGGACTCTTGTTATGACTTCTTTTGACGGGTGTATTATCAATTGGAGAGCATCAGATGCTATTCTGGTTGTGGAGAGAGGGCAGCGTCGAATCAGTGTAGACTGTGGCTGTTGTAAGGCTCATCAGCAACATGGCTAGTCTGAATATCCAATGCTCATGTGTCACTGTACAGCATTGACAGAAAGTGCCATAGACACTGTAGTGGGTTCTAATATGTTGAGGCTGGTAGTGTTACTCACACAGCACAACTAAGATGGCTTCTAAGCTTACAGTATAACTTCTTCAGAGCCAATGATCACGAATGAGTCTCTAAGCTGTGAGCAATGGGCTTTGCATAAAGCTACATCTTCCATGAACAGAAGTACAAGCCCTCTATACAAAGAATCAAAGTTGACTCTCACGACAGGCGCAATGGCCTTAGAGACTGTACACGGCAAACGATCGTCACTCAATTGACCCTCGCTGGCTTCGGAACTGTTGGTCTGTTGATACTTCCCGTGATTTCAGCCTTGCACGCCCTCTGGAACACCGTGTACAAGTTAACCAACGCCTGCTTCGTAAACTTCCACAACTTTGGTGGCCAATTGGATGCTGGATACGCCAATTGGATGGTGGATACGCCATATCGAGGTATTCTGTACCAAGTCGTAGAGCCATCGCCAATATTAACCGCATCAACGCACACGCTTGAGAACACCTTGAAACTCCATGAGATACACAATACCACCACCTACACCACCTACACCACCTACACCGAGCAATGTAAAAGTGCCCTCCACGCCACACACATAACCAAACTTCCAAGAATATTATGGAAGATCTCTCGTAAAACTCCCATTATGTCCCGATGTAGCACATACGACGCACGAAAAGCACCAAGACACCAACTACAAGAGAGACCCGCAGAGTGTGGACATACAAGTCCATTTAATCCCACAGAGAACTGTACCATATGTACACCCGTAATTGCATATATGGAGAGAGAGGCACATGAGGCGATCCCCATGTGGTTGCTTTTGTAGAGGAACTTTGCCCTGTAAGTTGCGCAATGATGCATCCGTGGAAGCATGTTAACATCGCAACTAGCATAAAGTTGTAGAGGAAGGGGAAACACGCAATAGGGGGGAGAAAGTATATAAACAGCACGGAAGATATCGATTTGGCCGTTTTCAAGTGTGTAATAAGTTGCAGCAGTGTTTTTTTCTTCATCCATTGACTTTACAGTGGTTTAATTTTGAACAATGCTTACTTCAATCATCGACCCGGAACAGCTGGAAGACACAATCTATAACGCTTCCCATTACCACACATCTGTTGGGCTGAGGGACGAGGACTTTGTCTCGCAGAACAAGTACCGTATCCCCCAGAAGGGGCTGAAGCCGGAGACTGCGTACCAGTTGATTCACAACGATTTGGTGCTGGACGGTAACCCGACGTTGAACCTGGCATCGTTCGTCAACACCTACATCACCGACCAGTTGAAGAACTTGACGTTGGAGAACGTGGTGAAGAACTTGGCAGATGCGGACGAGTATCCCACGCTTATTGATTTGACACAGAGAAACGTCAGTATCCTGGGTAAGCTATGGCACGGGAAAGGCCAGGAGCCAATCGGAACTGCTACAACCGGTTCCTCGGAAGCTATCATGCTTGGTGGATTGGCAATGAAGAAGATTTGGCAGCAGAAGCGTAAAGCAGCTGGTAAAGACTTCTATAAGCCAAACATCATCATGGGTGCCAATGCACAGGTTGCTCTTGAAAAGTTTGCCAGATACTTTGATGTTGAAGCTAGGCTGGTGCCAGTGTCTAAGGAGTCCAAGTACATCTTGGACTTGAGCAAGATTGAAGATTTGGTTGATGAGAACACAATTGGTATCTTTGTCATCCTGGGCTCCACATACACAGGTGCATTTGAAGACGTCAAGGCTGTTAACGATCTGCTTGACGATATTCAGGAGCGTAAGGGGTTTGACGTTCCGATCCACGTCGATGGTGCATCAGGTGCTTTCGTTGCACCTTTCCTATTCCCAGAATTGGAGTGGGACTTCAGAATCAAGAGAGTTGTCAGTATTAACACCTCTGGCCACAAGTTTGGTTTAGCAACTGCTGGTCTGGGGTGGATCATCTGGAGAAATGGTGACCTGCTTCCAGATGAATTGGTGTTCAAGCTGAGATATCTCGGTGGTGTAGAAGAGAGTTACAACTTGAACTTTTCCAGACCAGGGTACCAGTCGATTCAGCAGTACTACAACTTCCTCCACTTGGGGTTCGACGGCTACAAGAAGATCCACTCGACGTCTTTGAGAAATGCCCGTATGCTTTCGAACTATCTCGAGAAGACCGAGTACTTTGAAGTTGTGTCCTACATTCACAGAAAGAACGGTGTCTATAGCTTCTCCGCTGAAGCTGTGGATGACAACATCAAGCACCAAGAGGACATCGACCTGACCTACTTCAACCCTGGTCTACCAGTTGTTGCGTTCAAGTTCACAGACTCGTTCAAGGAGACTTACCCAAACATCCCACAGTCCATCATCTCAACTCTGCTGCGTAAGAACGGTTGGATCATTCCAAACTACCCTCTCCCTCCAAACGAGGAAGACACTGAGATCCTGCGTGTTGTGTGTCGTACTGAGCTCACCGGTGACTTGATACACAGACTCATCGCCGACATCATCAAGGTCACAGAGAGTCTCATCAAGAGCGATGAGATGTACATCAAGTCTGTGCAGACCGATGACCTCGAGTCCAAGAAGGACTACATCTACAAGCTGCTGAATGCCATTGCCTCGGGAGGCGAGGACTTCGACCTGATGGAGAAGCATCAGGAACACAAGGAGAAACACCATTCGACTTTCAAAGGTACTTGTTGATTTATACCTAATGTACGGTTTCTACTGCTCTGCGTGAAGATGTAGGCTACGCAGGCCATTGCGGCCAGGGAAGGGAGTGTAAACGCCCACGGACTCGTCAAAGCCTGTAGAGATGGCAACTCTGAGCCAGATCGAGTCTTATACAAATCTCATATCATAGGGCCTATAACCTTGCGCCATAAGCCGTGTGGTGAGATCAACATCGCTAACTGATGATGTCATACTTCCCATACAAGGAAGCTGGCTCCACACGCACAAACACAGGGAAAACGAGCAAACACAGGGAAAAAAGAGCAAACACACGAACAGCCTCAAGCAGTGAGCCCAAGTAAGCAGCCCCCCCCCCGTGCTAAACTACTTGTTCTATGCTCTGACTGCCTATTCCCCCAGCTAACGTTCCACCACACTTTAGGCGTAGCTTGAAATGGCGGGCAGAACACGGGCAGACACAGACGGCCCGCAACGGAGAAAAGAGCGAAACGCGCTACTTTCTCCCCTTCTGTGGTTGATTTTCAAAGCTGGGCGGGTCCGCACGCGCGCGCTCAGTGTTCTGGCTCAGCGTTCTGGCTCAGTGTTCTGGCTCAGTGTTCTGGCTCAGTGTTCTGGCTCAGCGTTCTGGCTCAGCGTTCTGGCTCAGCGTTCTGGCTCAGCGTTCTGGCTCAGTGTTCTGGCCCAGGCGCCGGCTTCGTATTCTTTGGCCCGCAAGTGGCGGCCTCTCTCCGTGGGCTTACGAGCTCTGCCCGGCTGCTGGGCCCACAACGACTGACACACCGCCCGCTGCGTACATTCATGGCCCTATTCTATTTTCCCAGTACCAGCGGGCCTGGAACAAAGAAGGCCAGGCAGGCAGGCAGGGCAGGCACAGGCAGAACAACACACACACACAGAGATTCTACCTGCTGCCCCTAAAAAAAGAAGACGCCGTAAAAATTTAGTCATTCTCCCACCTTCTTCGGGTTTCTTTTGTTAAACTCTGTGTTCCCCTTTTCGACCAACACAGCTGTGCCCAAGGTCGTGAGACGGCGAAGGAGAGCAATCGTACACGGTTGGATTTGTTTTCACTTGGTGCTCTATTTTATATGTGCTGTTATCTATCTGCCTGGAACTGAAAAAAGCAAAAAAAAGCAAGTAAAGAGCAAAAGGACGGAAGAAAGAGTTGCTAATTTGATATTAAAAAAAGAAAAACACCCCTCCGCCCCTATCTTCAAGAGTTGAAATATCATGTTTACCGTAAGTTTTTTTAAGCCATCCCTCAATCCCCCCTACGTTGGAGGAGGTGGTGTGTGTTTTTGAAAAATGGGCGAAACTAACGAGCCAATGCAGAACATCAAGAACTTTATCCGTCAAGGTAAGCAGGCCCATGGACATAACCATGGACATGACACTCACCACGCTGAGCATGCTGCCCTTGCCGGTGATCTGGAGGCCCAATTGGACCCGCCTGTACACAGCGCTGACACCACTGCGCCTGCTCAAGATCAGCACAAGCGTGATAAGCATAACCATCACACTGCTTATGACTATAACGAGCTTGCGACTGAACTCGTTCGAGAAGAACGCAAACTGCATAACCCAGAACATCCGGGCTTGGACAACTACCAGATCATTGATAAGCTGGGAGAAGGTGCCTTCTCCACGGTACACAGGGCTCTGCAGCTGAGCACGCAGGAGATGGTTGCGATTAAGATCATCAAGAAGTTTCAGATGGACTCCAACCAGAGGGCATCCGTGCTGAAAGAGGCGACAATCCTGAGACAGTTGAATAACGATCACATTGTGAAGTTTGTCGAGTTCAAGGAGGTTGACGAGTTTTACTACATCATCCAGGAATTGGTTGAAGGTGGCGAGATCTTCAACGAAATCGTTCACTTCACATACCTCTCTGAAAACTTGACACGCCATATATTGAGACAAGTTGCAGAAGCAGTGAGATACTTGCATGAAGAGGTTGGTATTGTACACAGAGATATAAAACCCGAGAACCTGCTCTTCCAGCCGATCCCTATGGTTCCTTCAAAGCATAGACACTTGAGAAAGAGCGACGACGTCTCCAAAGTTGATGAAGGTGAATTCATCAATGGTGTTGGTGGCGGTGGTATCGGTATCGTTAAATTGGCTGATTTTGGTTTATCGAAGCAGATTTGGTACGACAATACAAAGACGCCATGTGGAACAGTTGGCTACACTGCCCCAGAGATTGTTCGTGATCAACACTATTCCAAATCTGTTGATATGTGGGCATTGGGCTGTGTCCTGTATACGATGCTCTGTGGGTTCCCACCTTTTTATGATGAGAAGATTGATGTATTAACTGCGAAAGTTGCCCATGGTGAATACCAGTTCCTCAGACCCTGGTGGGATGAGATCAGTCCTGGTGCAAAGAATTGTGTCAAACGCCTTTTAACTGTCAACCCAAAGCATAGGTATGATATAAACCAACTTCTCAATGACCCATGGCTCAACGAATCAGAATGGAAAAAACCTCAAAGACAACCATATGCAAATTTCAAGCGTACCGAGTCTGTATACTCCCCTGCTGCAAGAGCACTCAAAGATGCATTTGATATCTCTAACGCTGTTCACAGAATTGGAGAGGAAAACTTGATAAACCTTAAGCCACAGTCTGATGAGATATTAGAAGAGGAGGAGGAAAACATGGCAATGGCAAATTCCCAGCCAACTGTTGGTGACGTGGAGACTGGCAGTGGAAGGTATATCAAAGAGGTGAAGCTGGATACTCAACCTAGAAACGGACAACAATGTCACCTAGAGACTAAAGGTGCCTTTGAACTCAGCTTGAACACTTCCACCATCCTGAACAGAAGAAAAAATAAAGCTGTGCTTAGCTGATAAACTGATTAATGCCGTTATTTGCGATCTTTCCTTATGTTTTGATGTTAAAGCTGAGTTTTATAATTTAATGAGGACAAATGACGTGAGATTTATACTATATATTGAACATTATGAATGCAATGCTATAAAGCTTGTAATCTTGTAGCCTATTCTTTGAGGCTGTAATCGATGATAGTTGCGAAGTTGTAACATATGAAAAGGTCTGTGAAGTTTGATTCTAAGATGCGGTTATCTCATGTGCTAAAACTATGATGCATGTGTATGCAAGTTTATGCATAATTCGGTGATTGGTCCAACAAAAAAATGGAGGTCGTACCCGGATTCGAACCGGGGTTGTTCGGATCAGAACCGAAAGTGATGACCACTACACTATACAACCAACTGCTTGAAAGCAGATTTATCTCTCGGTATGGATTGGTAGGAACATGCGTTAATGAAGTAATTGTTGATTTGTTCAAATGATGTTCAATGTAATATTGAGTCTTTGCAAGAGATAGAGGATTATTCTGGTGCCAATCGGATATATTTATTACAAGTTTACATTTCCCTCAATTTAATCACTGATAATCGGTCCTCACGTTATTTAAAATTTTACTGTCTGGCGTGCATCCTCAACATTGAATAAATATCAACCTCATCTGTGGTTTATTAATTTGAAGTCATGTATCATTAAATGGTATTAAATCATTACAATGTACAGTAGTTACGGTACAGTTGAACGGCGAAAAATTATGCACTTGGTAAAATAAAAGAGAGTAAATTACCAGGATCAGTGTTGTTACCTCATAAGGTCATAATGACTTCAGCTATTACAAACTCTCAAGTACTTTTACTGTCCATGGTATTGAGTTACGTATCATATCAACCTACCCACTTTATGACTGAAAAAGGAATTCCACAAATCAGAAGCTTCAACAAACTCGCCGTTCGTTCTTACAAGTGAACTTACATTCTTTGCCATCTCCTCTTCCTCGAACTGTTCTTTGAATTCCAATCTTTTTCTGGTGGAAAGGAGTACAATACTTTCCTCCACGGTACCAGAAATGGTGAACATCCACACAGTTGTTGGCTTAGTTTGTCCGATTCTGTGAACTCTGCTAATAGCCTGTAGCTCCAGCGCAGTCTGTACAAGAGGCTCACACAAGAAAACATGCGTGGCATTCACAAGGTTCAATCCAGATGCATCAGCATTAGAATTGAGGAGGAAACATGTAATGTTGGGATCCTTCTTGAATAAGGCAACATCTTTTCTGAATGGTGTCTTACCACCAGACCCGTGCCTATCAAGTGCGTTAAAAGAACTCAAGAATTCGACACCATTGAATCTCAAAGAGTTACCAATGATGGATAGCAGCTGGGTCCACTGCGAATAAATGACAATTTGAACCTTTGGATCGCGTCTTTTCAACCACAAAACCTGTCTCACAATGATATTAACTTTGGATCCATGATTGTACTTCAGCTTGATCTCATTCAGTTTCTGTAAACTTTCATGGTCCAATTGGTGATATATTTGGAACATTTCACCAGACGGCTGGGATGTGGCAAGCTTAACATTGACCTCAGGCTTGTTGAAGGTGAAAGTATAAACGTCACTCTGTTTGATCTTGACTTTGCATACAGGACAAACCGACTTCTTACGTAACCATTCACTCAAACAATCTTTACAGTACTGATGGCCACATGCGGTCAAAGAACCAATATTGATGGCACTTCTGCAAATAACACACATCTTAGAGCTATCATCCACAGTAGCATCCTGCTTTAAAGAATTCAGATAACGTATCCTGGATTCCACAGTTTTGGACTCGTTTACTGTCGTGTCAATAACGTTATAAAGTTCCTCAATTTTCACATCAGGATCATAATGATAATGCCTCTTTTGATCAAATGGCCGCACACTGTCAGAAAGTTCTTGAAGTCTTCTGAAATAGTTGATCTTAATGTTATAAAGATCATTTAACACTCTGAAATGTTTCGAGATTGCGTCACAGAAATCTTTTTGCTCTTCAAATGCATTTTTCAATTTAATCACCACATCTGTAAACGGACGAATCTCCTCAGTCGGATTGTCCTTTGCCACCAGTGATCTTGATCTCACAAGTAATCCTCGAAGTGATTCTTTAGCAAACACTTTAGGGTATTCCTTATCAATTTCTTCAGCAAAAGAATCACCGGATGAATTACCAACATTGATTTGCTGATATATTTCACCAGAAGTTTTGCCAGTTACCAATTGTTCTCTATTCTTGATAACTTTCTGGATGTATGTGAGTAGTATCGAAACATATTCCTGGTCATTCAAAGAAGCTGCGTATTCTTCACCACTTGGATCAGAAATAGAATCGAGAAGCGGTGTTCTCAAAATATCAGTAACTTGGGATAACCACCTATTTAGTACAACGTTCTGCTCATTCAAACTTAAAATCACATTTTTCAGCTCTAAAGTGAAAACCTGTACCTCAAGATCCTTGAACACACGATGAGAAATTGTAAACATTGGAGCTTGCACATCATGCGGCAAGTTTTCAATACCCTGTCGTACTTGCTCCATAGGCTCTGCTAGGATTCTCTTTCTTAGATTTTGAGCCATGGAGTAGAACTGCCTCTCAAGTTCTTGGTGTTTTGATTCATCTTCTGTCAATACTCTCCAAACGGTAATGTCTGCTGAGTTGATGTGATCAAATGTAATGAGATGTGGATCTATGCCTTCCTCTTCAGCCAACGCCTCAACTATATTAGGCACAAGTGTTGTTAATGGAGGAGTATATATTTGATAATGTGCTGAAGCAATGAAAAAATATGCCCTGTGCAAAAGTTCAAGCAGTCCTCTTAAATATTGAACACTCAAGTCATTTCTAGAACTTTCAGCCTTTTGCAATTTGCTCTCAATTTCCTTACATGATTCCGTCCAAACAACTAAAGCATCTCTTGGTCTCCTCACAAATTCATAAATCTGACCAATCTCGAGTTTAGCAGTAATAGAGCGTCGATCTATTTCTCTAAACTTCTCGTGTGCTTCTTCAATCATTTTATCAAGAACCCTGTCCATTGTCTGGAAATTTCTTGTGCCAATTGATCCTGATTCACGACCAAAACTTGGATGACAACAAAGACGTCTCAATGTAGTTAACCAAGATCTCATCGTTTCATAATAAGCAGGTGTTGGTTCCCATCCATCAATCACTGGGTTACCCATTTCATCCAAGCCAACATCTGTCAACAGCTGTTTGTACATTGAATCATAGTTGTCCTGTTCAATTGGACCGAATGGCACACTAAGGAGTATACGCGTCTGTGGGGGGATTTTGATGTCATCTTTCACCATACTTTTCGTGTGTCTCAGAGATATTGTGGAAAATAAATGCTTGAAATCATCAGGGTTCTGTTTGAGCAATTTCCAACTGTTATGAGAACCCAGTGGGTGTAATCTCATAAATGTTAGCAGTGAGTTTAAGTCATCCACAATATTTTTTATAGGAGTACCCGAAGCACCCCACGAGTGATACCTCGGGATCAAAGTGGCAGTGGTGCACACATTTGACAACGATTTCTTAACCATCTGAGCTTCGTCTAGTACCATTCTCCAAAATTCCAATAGTACTAAAGGTGAGGTGTAGTCAGGGCGATTATCCAAAGTATCGTTCAAAAGATTCATGTCTTCATAGATCTCTTCCAGTGCATCCAATGCAGCTTGATCATATATTCCTGGATCATGAATGTCTTTCCGTAAATCACGTTTCGTTGTCACTGCTCTTCGAACCCTTTTAGATCTTGATGGATTGTACAGAGCACTGTGTACTTCTCGAGACATAACAGTGTAAGTTGTTAAAACCACATCATGTTGTGCCATCTCCGTTGCAACCTCTGATGGGGATTTCTTTCTATGTTGCACTGATCCCTGGTAAATCATCACTGAAATACTTGGGGCATGAATTGCAATTTCATCAGACCACTGGGACAAGATAGACTCTGGACAAACAATTAATGTTGTCTTTGCCTTTCGAATATCTCTATCTCGAGCATCGTCATGAACAGTCTCTAGGAGTTGGTTATGGGGTCTTTGATTGAGCAGTATCAATGCAATAATTTCCACTGTTTTCCCCAATCCCATTTCCTCGGCGAGTAGACCCCGACCTTTTGGAGTTTGTTCCTCTGAAAGGTATCTTAAAGCAGATTCCTTTGAACATATATTTGAAGAGTACTTGTTATACCAAATCTTTTCGGTTTGCAAAGGTGTTTGAACAAGAGAGAATCCGAAAGACAACTTATCCAATTTTTCCAGAATGAACTTATCGTCTAGAAATGCGCATTTCTCTGTCCAAAATGGAATATCACTGACAGATTTTGTAGAGTTATTGAATATGACATTCTCTCTCGAAAGCATCCATTCAATAGTTGTGCCTTGAAACCTTAGGAGATCAGTATCCAACTCTGGTACCAGTGGAGGTTTGAGACATTGTGGATAATTTTGAGTTTTCTCAGTTATACAATCGTAAAACAGTTTTGAATTAACCTCCTCCTTCGAGCATTTAGCACCCATGATGGAATGGTCCATTATCTGAGATATACATCCTGCAACGTCAATAGGGTAATCCATGTATAGTGTCTCTAATACCTGTATTGTATACTTGAGGGTGACAGAGAACTGGCCACTGTTTAACTTCACTGATAGAATTGGCCTATGCGGGTATTTGAAGAATCTATCAAAGTATGCATTGTTGTTAGACAAGACCCGACAGTGGCTTGCAATAACATCCAGCGCTGTGGGGTCTTCAAGCTCGAAATTGAGCAAAAGTTGTTGTTTCAGCTGGCCTCTGGTTCTAGAGTATACCGCTAACATCCCATTTCGTACTTTCGGTATAACTTCCACTGAAACTTCGTTGGCAAACCCTTCAAAATCATCGCATTCGATTAGTGAGCTTTCACATGTTCCACTCAGCACTATGTCCGCTATAGTGATCAGACTGAAGTCCTCCTGGAATGAACTGCAGGGCCCTATCTGATCAAACTCTCTCTTCTTCTTAAATATCCGTGGCGGTCCAAGCCCGTGGTATTTGGAGATCACAGAAGGTTTCATACACTTTACCGTAGTTGCTAGAAAGAGTGTTCCATCCACGTAATCCTCTTCTAACATTGTGACTGTGCTCTAGGGCTCCCGCCTACGCTGTTGCTGTTGCTGCTGTTGTTGTTGTTGACTTTGTTTTTGTTTTTGTTTTTGATTTTGTTTTTGTGTCACATATTTCTTCCCGTTCAAAGCTCGGCTCGCTCTACGGACCTTCTACTATTCCTTTTCCGCTACACTGGTGGCCCGTAGAGCGCCCGTCTGCTCAGCCTGGGGCCCGAAAGTCCCCTTCTGCCAGGCTGGGGCCCCTCACAAGAGCTTCTCATTACTTGACAAATGGAGAACAAAATGATTCCCCTATAGCATTATCAAAAGAAAGTGCATAATACAAAGTAGAAGCTAAGAAGAACCTGGTAGACTGTATACATCGGCGTTATCTGCCCCTCGCACACTGCCATCCCGGCAACAAGCACCAACGAGACCAGTCCTTGCGCTGCTACCACCTTTGTCCGATTGTTTACGCATAAACAACTTTTTAACCGCTGAGGTCTTATAACAGGCATAGCAAGCTTACCCATAGACACCCGGTAAAGGCCATAGACAAGCAAATACGAACAGTTCTTTACAGTTTTGCTGTACGAATTTTGGAGAAGTTCTAGTACGATTTGTGTTGGAACTCACAGGCAAGCTTTAACCCGGAAATTCTCTGTATTGGTTTGGAGATTTTCTTTGTTTACACCTGGAGGATAGGCACACAGAATAGGCAGCGCACAGAAGTACACCACAGGATCCGCCACTGCCTGCACAAGCAATTATTATAAGGAGCAAGGGAAAGAGAGTGTGTGTGTGCTTGTTGAGGATATCAGACGGATATTATTTGGCAGTTGAGAGCTGTTGGAATTTGATCAGTCACCGGAGTGGGGTGGGAAATAGAAACACATAGAGTAAAGAAGTATGACCTTGGACCCTCTTGACCCAAACAGTGAGGATATGGCGAGCGATAGGTCCATTAGGGCTTCTCGGAAGAAGTCAAATGAATCTGCTATTCAGAGGTCTAATGCTAATGGTGAACTCTTCAGACCCCATGAGATTGGCAACCAGTTTAACTGGGATGCGGACGTTTGGCATAAGAACGAGGACGACCAACAGAGAGAAGGCGGCGAGCATTTGGAGCCAGTCGACAACGTCTCCTCGAGCGCTTTTGCACATCATGATGAAAAGGTACATCCTCAGAGGCCAATGAGTCCACATACACAGGTTTCAACTGCGTTCGAACAACAAGAACCTCCGCAGCCACAGGAGGTTATGCCTCATCTCCATGATGGCGAACAGGAACTTCCTACATGGCGGCGGAAGTTTTCACTCATCCCAGGTGGGTTCTCTGCTGGTCCAGACTCTTCTACAAGGTGGAAGGAATGGAAACAGGCTTTGAAGTTTGGTAAGCCGAGAAAGTCGTCTGTTGTTGCCAAATCACCGGCCCCAAAACGTCCCCAACTTGATGAGTCCGAAGAGGCTGCAAGAATACGAGCTTCAAACATGGTTACTTGTCTCATTGCGGGTTCCCCTGCAGCATTGATCCTGGCCTCGAACTTTTTGAAAGATGAGCATGGAACGAGAAGGGCCCCACTATTGCTGAATCAACTTGCAATCAAGCTTGAAGATGTATCCAGACCTGGAAGTAAACATACAAAATATCGCATAAATTTAGAATATGGAATTGGATCTAACAGACTCAAGTGGCATGTGATAAAGGACTTGAGAGATCTTGTTAGCTTACACTCAAGGCTTAAAGTTGCAGTTTTCCAGTCAAAGAGCTTGAAGGGATTCAAACACACAGAGATACCAAAGTTTCCAAAAGTCCTGTCCAAGGATATGGAACCTGGACGTTTGGAACATCCTACGTTCAATGAGACGTATCTATCAACCCCAAAGCCAGCTAGCAATAGGTTTGATGTTCCAAGACCGAGTCAAAATAGAAGACATGGAAGTCTGTCATCTGGCTCATCAGACCATTCGGGTGGACTCGTGGACCGTATTCATAGAATAGCCTCTAGAATGTCTATCAGTGATGAGAGGGGGATTGACAATGATAGAGAACAGTTCAGAAAAAAAATCGAGAATTATTTGAATCAGTTGATTTTGGCATTCGCATTGAAAGCTGAAGCCAATAGATTATTTCAATTTTTTGAATTATCTCCAATTGGAGTTCTCTTAAGCTATGAACACGGATTTCAAGGAAAACAAGGTTACATGATTGTGGGATCATCTTCAAAAGCACAAGGTTGGAGAGTCGGGCATTGGAAGTTCAGTGATATTAAACAGATGGTTCAGAGACACACATATAAATGGTTTCTCGTGAGGGACTCTTACATCATGTATGTGTCTGATATATACTCTACAACTCCACTAGATGTGTTCCTTGTTGATAGCAGCTTCAAAATTACATACCATGGGGAGGATAACTCTGTCTCACCTCTTCAGTTTGATAACGATAATGAATCATTCTATGACGATACTGCATCTATCGATGAGAGCAAACCACCCAGATCAGGGAAAACGCTACCCCATGTTGTGATTAAGCTTGAAAACGGAGAACGTGAACTTAAAATGATTGCAAAGTCAAAGAATCAAGCAATAATGTGGGCACAGTCTATACAAAACATGCAGAAAAACACCATCTGGTCATCCAGTAACAGATTCAATAGTTTTGCTCCAGTAAGGGAGAACTGCTTCGCACAATGGCTCGTTGATGGAAGAGATCACTTTTGGGCTCTCAGTTCAGCATTAGAGATGGCAACTGATGTGATCTATATACACGATTGGTGGTTATCTCCTGAAATATACATGAGACGCCCAGCAAATGGTAACCAAGAGTGGCGTCTTGATAGAATATTGAAAAGAAAAGCTGAAGAGGGAGTTAAAGTTTTTGTTATTGTTTACAGAAATGTTGGAACGACTGTTGTTACAGATTCTCTTTGGACCAAACACTCCTTGATAGACTTACATCCAAATGTTCATGTCCTCCGTTCTCCAAATCAGTGGTTACAAAACACATTTTTCTGGGCTCACCATGAAAAGTTGTGTATTGTTGATCATGCTGTTGCTTTCGTTGGTGGAATTGACTTGTGCTTTGGAAGATACGATACACCTGATCATGTTTTAGTTGACGACTCTCCATACGACTTTGGTAGCGAGAGAGATGCATCGGAGCAAGGAATTCGATTCCAAACTTTCCCGGGAAAAGATTACTCTAATCCTCGAGTAAAAGATTTCTACGACTTGGACAAACCGTATGAATCCATGTATGACCGCCAAGTTGTTCCACGTATGCCATGGCATGATGTCCATATGATGGTTGCTGGTGAGCCAGCAAGGGATTTGGCAAGGCACTTTGTGCAGAGATGGAACTACTTATTGAGACAGAAGAGACCATCAAGACCAACTCCACTCTTGATACCTCCAACCAGCTTTACCCCAGTGGAATTGGAAAAATACGATTTAGCAGGAACTTGTGAGGTGCAACTATTGAGATCATCTGGTAATTGGTCCCTTGGATTACAAAAGCATGAGCAATCCATTCAAAATGCATACTTGAAAATCATAGAGACCTCAGAACACTATGTATACCTTGAGAATCAATTCTTCATAACGGCATCTGCATTTGATGGTACAGTTATTGAGAACAGAATCGGCGATGCTCTTGTGGACAGAATCATTCGTGCACACAATGAGAAGAAGAAATGGAAAGCAATAATCGTCATTCCTTTGATGCCTGGATTTGAAAGCCAAGTCGATGAAGCTGAAGGATCCTCGGTAAGGGTCATTATGCAATGCCAATATCAATCAATATCAAGAGGTACGACATCAATATTTGCCAAGTTGAAAAAGATGAAGATCAATCCTTACGACTATATACAATTCTACTCCTTAAGAAAGTGGGGAAGAATTGGCCCTGATAGAACGGTTGTCAGTGAACAGTTGTATATACATGCAAAAATAATCATCTCTGATGATAGAACTGCTCTTATCGGCTCAGCTAACATCAATGAAAGATCTCAAAGAGGTAATAGGGATTCTGAGGTTGCAGCTATTGTTAGGGATACTGAGTTGGTGAACACAACTATGGATGGAAAACCATACAAAGCAGGAAAGTTTGCCCATACATTAAGAATGAGGTTGATGAGAGAGCATTTGGGTATTGATGTTGATATCTTGGATATTGTTGAGAGACGTTTCAGTAAGATTGAAGAGTTGGCAAGAGAAACCAAGACTGGCCAACAGTCGAAGACTCACAATTTTAGTAATAAAGATCATGAAGTACAATCTTCTATGGTTGAGTTAGCATCTAGGGATGTTTTGAATATGCCGTCGGGAACAGATAAATGGAAAAAGTTTTGGGCTAACTCTACAACCCAGATACCAACTTTGGATAAAAGGTTTGAGGAAATCAACAAGGAGGATGACAAGAAGAATATTCCTGAGTTCTTGGTCTCCAAATCACATGACCCTGTATATTTATCCTACCATTCATTCAACAATCGTGCTAGGGAGCAAAATGTGGGAATACGTGATAAGAAGCCATTTTCTTCAGACTCCAGAGTGACCAACAACGAAGAGCATAAACTTGATGTCGAAGGTGAAGGCGTGGACAAGATGAAGAGTAAGGCGTTCAAAAATTACAAATTGAATGCTGCTAAGACATTGAAGAAGTGGGCAACGGAGTCATTGGTCAACGATGCAACAGATGTATTCCTTCCTCACGTTGAACAGGTTCTAGAGTTCTTAGACGACGATGAATTGATCTCAGATCCTTCTAAGCTAACCAATGATCAAGAATTAGCCTTGGCTGAAAGAAATCAAGAGAGATGGAATATGTTGAAAAGAATTGCTTATCTGCAAAGAGTTGCAGCTAAACAAAAACTTCAAGTTAATGATGAAAATATAAGACGTTCAAAATCAAATCTACCACCATTGGATCATTCTGGGATGCCACAGGAAGGACTAACAAAAACAGGAACCCTTGTCCAAGATGCTGTATCTGCAGCTGATTTAATGAGTCGCAGTAATGACCAGTCCGCTGAGGATTCTGATTTGAACGAAATTCAAGATCTTCCAGGTGAGAACATTCCAGTGATTAACTTGAGCTCTGCAAATGCACAACGCCTTGTTCAATCTGTCAACGATCTCATTGGAGAACCAAAATTTCAAAAATTCATTGACCCATACTGCTTTGGAGATCCTTTAGAAGATGCCTTTTACGAAGATGTTTGGTTCAACAATGCTCATAGGAACACCATTTTATTCAGAGAGGTATTTCACTGTCAACCTGATGATACAGTTGCTACATGGAAGGATTACCAAACTTTCACAAAGTTAAACACTGCGTTTAGCCTGGCTCAAAAGCAACAAGCTGATAGACGTCTCACTTCAAAGGTATCGGACAGCAACTCTGAAACCTCGACAGTTGATGATAAGATATCGAGTCCAAGACGTGACTCTGTCCGTCTTGAAGATATTGAGGAAGTGAGCTCGGTTGAAGGTATATTGGGCAACGCTCCACCACCGCATACTGACTCAGGTGTCGATTCTTCTGGTAGCTCTGATATTCCAAAGAGAGGCAAAAGTGGCGAGTACGCATTTCGTAAGAGATCTCCACTTGGTGCTGATCGTGTGTTTGATCGTGAGACCGCTGATAGAATACTAAGTGAAGTTCAAGGTCACTTGGTTCTTTTCCCAACTGACTGGCTATGGAAAGAAATCGAAGGTGGTAACTGGTTCTACAATATGGATAGACTACCACCTATTGAAATTTATGACTGATTCTAATCTAATGAGCTTTATTTATGCTGGCATCATAGCATAATTTTAACCCTGTGTAGGTTCATAGACCAGATAAACTGGCGTTCTCATAAGCACTGTAGAAAGTGATATGGCGTATTTAACAATGATGAGCGTGGTATGATTGCGAATCAATGAAGCAGACTTGATACACCGGTATATTACTGGCTGTCGTGTTGGTACTGACTAGTGGGCAGGCTGAAGCCATTACGAGGGGCCTAGCTTTGTCGTCATCTTCAAAATAGCTCAATCAACAACATTGAAAAAAAAATAATGGATCCTATGAGATTCGAACTCATGCATCTTACGATACTCGATCTTGAGTCGAGCGCCTTAAACCGCTCGGCCAAAGATCCATTTGATGTTTCTGTGACAGATGCACATTGTCAGGTCGGCCCTCTAGCAGATTATATAATCATTACATAAGCATGCAGTTGAAAAATTTCTTCGGGCATCTCATCTCTTTTTTTTCCACCTACAAGAAGAAAAAAATTCTGTACATCACGAGCAAGAACCCAAGTAAACAATCCATAGTCTACTGTTCTCGAGATCTAAGAGCTGCCATGTCTTCCTTAGCTTCTCAATTGAGTAACATCGCCTCTGGAGCAACCACTGTTGCTTTTGACCGTAAGAGGAGACAAAAACTCCACTCGGCATCTCTCATCTACACACCAAAGGTTGCAGCTACCCAGGATTATGAGATCATCTATTCCAACGCTTTTGAAGCGCTTGAGGAGCTCATCAGCGTTGACAGAAGATTTGCCTACTTCAAGAACTCTCTGTTTTCTGAGACGTCTGTGAATGTCGATAGAAACGTACAGACGGCCGAGCAAAACAAGGACCTGGACAATGCCGTCAATGCCTACTTGTCCCTCATCTCACCAAGATGGAACTTGGTTCCTGCCCTCCAAGCTACAGAATGGCTTGTTCGTCGTTTCCACATCCATATCCACAATGCGGAAGCCTTGTTGCTGAGCACGCTTAATTACTATCAATCACCTGTCTTCAAGAGAGTCTTGGACATCACCAGGCTTCCACCATTATTTGCCGGGCTTGGTGGTTTCAAAAACAACGAAAAATCCCCGACAAATACCTCCATGGTAAAGCTATTCACTGATGTTGATCTGTTCAACTTGTATGTGAAGTACTTGGAGGACTCAACCTCGAAGAACATTACTTATTCTGGTCAGTTACTGTTCTTTACCTGCGTTGCAGTTAATGTACTCGCTACTCTGTCCAAAGATGAGAAGAAGATTGGAGTCTTGACCCCCTTGATCTTGGAAGTGAGTGCCAAGTTCCTTGCAAGCTCCAACAGTGATGCTCATATTGCAGCACACACTGTTCTTGTTGTTCTTGCAACCGCAGTTCCACTCTCCCAGCAAATCATCTACGCTGCGACAGAGACCATTCTGTCAAAGATTCAAAAGAAGGCTGAGCACTCTGGATTAATTGCTATTGCAAAACTCTTCCAGTCATTGAACGGCTCCAAATTTGAAAACTTGCCCGTCAGAATATACAGATTGTTGATCAAATTAGTTACTGCAGATCTCGGTCGTTTTGACCATATTCTTGCCTCATCTAATGTTCAATCTCATAAGCTCGCTACCGTTCTTGTCAAGACAATCTTGGCCTATGATTTTGAAGAGCGTTCAGATCTCGTTTTGGATATCTTGAATAAGATCGAATTACCATCCTATGAGATGAGTTACATCATCAGAGATTCTCTCAGTGTCATTGACAAGCTAGAGAAGGACAAATCCACCATTATCACTTTGTTCGAGTTCTATATCAAGACCAACAGAGAACTATTATTGCAGGTGCTTGAGGAGTTCAACATTACTACTGATATTCTCGAGATTAAGCTTCAAACCTCACTTCAGTTGCAGACTTCTCAAGATATTGAAGAGGTTACAGACCTTGATGCCATCAAAGTCATAACTACAGAACCAGTTGAGGATATCCTAAAATCATTCTCCGAGAGATCAACCACCACCAAATCTTTCCTTGCTCCTGGCATAGATGAGGAATTCAGTGTCTTAAGTATCGATCTCATCAAGGCTGTTCAGAACAAGCTTTTGAAAGAATTCACGGAGAAAGTTTTCCCTGATCCAAGTTCCTCGTTGACATATCTTGTTCGTGCTGCTGTGTCCCCTTCTGTTCCAACATTTGCACGTATCTCTGTTTTCAAGACTTTGATTTCAGTGCTCAAGGATTTTGATAAGTCTTTGAACCTGTTCACCCTTGTTCCAGTTTTGTTAACTGGACTTGCTGATCAACGTCGATCTGTTAGATCCCTGACGTTGGAAGCTTTGAAGGTGATTACTTCCAGACAATCCAAAAGTAAGTTCTTCTTGGAGGATAACATATATGGCTCTCAGTCTAATGAGATGCAGCTCATTTCTCCAAAAGATGCTGATAACTTCCTCTCCCTCATCCTGCAAGAGGCTTTTGCTGAGAATCTAGAAGTATCTAAACTCCTTGTTAATTCTAAGAAGAATGGTCCACTATATCTGGCATTTCTCGGTAATCAGGCAAGCTTGATCACCTTGCCAGTAACCAAAATTGTTCTCATCAAGATCATCAGAGGCACTGTGCCATCGGTCAAAGGTGCCGTTCTATCCAAGGTTTTCCAAAAGTTGCTGGAGACGTATGTTGCTGAAAGAAGCTCATGGGAGAAGATATTTGAAATCAATAAGGCCAGTATTGAAGACTTTGATGCTGAAGTTGTCAATTTGGTCTCCGTTAAAGAAAAGAATGCTTTTGCTGTCCAATTTTTAATCAACTGCTTGAACTCAACATCTGAGGCCCTTGCAGGTCTTGCTGTGTCTAAGCTTATAGCTATCTTCGGATCTTTGAAGCACGATTTCCAATTTCAATTGGCCAGCGCAATTGTTGATGCTTTCTCTTCAGAGGGAGACATTTCTTATGATGCTACTGCAACGTTACAATCTATCCCACTGACATCTCAGCTTGTTGTGGACCTTTTGAAAGATTCTCAGATCAACCAGCCAAATAACGAACCAGGTGTTGCTAAGAGAAGAAGAAGATCATCTGCTTCTGCTAGAGCTGCCTTGTCCACTGGTGATCTAGCCAAGGTTGCTGAAAATCATTTGCAGAAAGTTACCGTTATTCTTGAAACATTGTACACCAGAATCGATACATTGACACCATCTGCTGCCCTCTTGTCTTCTCTATTCAACTTACTTGCTGATTTAGAGACACTTGGTGGTGATGCTGGTCTTCCAGTCTTGTATACCGAGGAGGTATTGGCCACTACAATGGTTAAGATCATTAGATTTTTCAAACAGAACAATGTGAAACTCGTCTCCAATTCTATCAGAACAGATATCATCGTTGCCACTATCAGAGCTTCCCCATCTCCTCAAGTTCAGAACAAACTGCTCCTTGTTGTTTCAGAGCTTGCATCACTCGCTCCTGAGACTGTTTTGCACTCTGTTATGCCAATTTTCACATTCATGGGCGCTCATACAATTAGACAGGATGATGAATTCTCTGTTCACATCGTGGAGCAGACCGTGATTCATGTGATTCCAGCGTTAGTCAACTCTAACAAGGATAGTAAAGCAGAAGAGGTTGAGTTCTTGCTGACGAGTTTTGCATCCGCATTCACTCACATACCAAGACATAGAAGAGTCAGACTCTTTACCACATTGGCTTCCACATTGGGTCCTGAGCTATCTATTCACATTATCTTATATCTGATCGGTGTTCAATACTCAGCAGCCGTTTCTAAGAGTCGCTCTGCAGAGTCAAGATCACTGGCAGAATTTGGTCTCTCCTTCTTGAAACATTTCACGGCTTTTGAACAACTGTCTGCCTTGCGTTCATTTATCTCTATTTGGAAGAGTATTCCATCTGACATTGCTGCTAGAGAAGCCGACAATGCTGACACTTTGATCTCCAGTCCAATCTTCAACTCAACAATTTTGACCCTTCCTGTTGATGAACTGGAAGAACTCAAGGTTAACCTGATCAACTTTGTCGACACCACAATTATGGGCGTTGATTCTTCTTCAGTTTCGCCACTCCAGTTAAAGATTTCCTATTCGTTGTTGGACTCTGAAGCACAGCATGAGAAGAAGGCTATTCTGGACTCATTCGGTACGTTGATTCAATCCCTATTGGCTTTAATCGTATCCTCTGAGACATATCTATCATCACCTTTGCTCTCACTGTTGAATGATGTTTTGTCACTCTTACCTATCAAAGAGTTTGTTTCTTCAGTTTCAAAGTTGCTTTCAGGTGATCGTGTCAAAATATCTACACGTAAGAGTCTGACATCTTTGGTCTCTGAGAAGTTCGATCTGGAGTCCGCTGAAAGTGCGGAAGCCCAAGAAGCTGTTGAGCTGCTGTTGGGTGTTCTCATTGAGAACAGCTCCAGCTCCTCCGTTTCTCTTGCCCAGTCGTCGTTGGATACATTGGCAACATTGGTTGCAAAGTTTGGAGCACATGTCGAGAATGCTACTCTGCTCAAGATGCTGAACATAGCTACAGATTCGTCTGGTCTGACTAGTGAAAATGGTGAAACTGTTGTTTCCTCTATGACTTTGATCTCCAACATCGTTACTGTTCTAGGTGTCAAGACCATTTCTTACTATCCAAAGATCATACCACCATCCCTGAAGATTTTCGAGGAATCTAAATCGATGGAGGATGATGAATCAAGAGGAACTCTTCAGCTTTCTGTTCTTCTTTTGCTGTCTAGTTTTGTTAAGCGTATTCCTGCATTTGTTACAACAAGCTTACAAGATATCCTCAATGCTGTATTCACCGCTGCCGATGTGTCTGATAACATCAGATCTTCTATTATTCAACTGATTGTTGAAAACATGGACCATATGGCAGTGTTGAAAGCTCTTGTGAACTTGTGGCCATCTTCCAGCAAGCTGGATGCTTCTTCTGTTGGCCTGTACCTCAACGCACTTGACTCAACAGTTGACACAATCGACAAGAAAACTGCAACTACACAGGCACCAAGATTCTTCAAGCTTCTTGTTCAATTGTTTGAATTCAGATGTCAGAGTAGCTTTGACAATAATGCAATTCATAGAATTGAGGCTTCCTTCCACTCCATTGCTAATAAATATGTGATGAAGTTGAACGATAAGACCTTCAGACCACTTTTTGCTATTTTAGTCCGTTGGGCCTTTGATGGTGAAGGTGTTACTTATTCCAAGATCACTGAAACAGAAAGATTGACTTCTTTCTTCAAGTTCTTCAATAAGTTGCAAGAAAACCTGAAATCTATCGTGACGTCCTACTACAGTTACTTTTTGGAACAAACGGTATCACTTCTCAAGAGATTGGCACAGAAGAATATTGTGGATATCAACTTGCGTCGTATTGTTTTGCATTCCTTGACTTCATCGATAAAGTACGATCAGGATGAATACTGGCAAGCACAGGCTAGATTTGATATTGTCTCTGAAGCTTTGATGGATCAACTAGTGACCATTGAAGATGGTATTGGAAAGTATTTGGTGAAAGCAATCACTGCCCTGGCTCGAAACGCTTCATCTGATGAGCATAATAGAGCACTGAACACCCTGTTCTTATCACATATGAAGGGTGATTGTAAACCTAGAGAAAGATATTGGGCTACTAAGGCTCTCAAAAGTGTCTATCAAAAGGTTGGTGACCAGTGGTTACCACTTCTTCCACAGATTGTTCCTATCATCGCTGAACTTCTTGAAGACGATGACGAAGATGTTGAATTAGAAACACGTTCAGGTCTTGTCAAGGTCATTGAAGACGTCCTTGGGGAACCATTAGACAGATATTTGGATTAGTTTACCAAAAAAAGTTTTTATATATGCATTAAAATGTTATAAATTAGGTTGTTAGCTTCTTATACTTACCCTTCTTTCTAACTCTAGTATCTTCAGGATTAAACCCTGCACTTTCACTCCCCCAAAGGGCCCAATCAGGCGTCTTGGATATATAATCCAGTTTATCAAAAGGTTTACCACTTCTAAGCAGTTCAAAGTACCTAGGGTAATCAATATGGGTGTGCCATTCACCGTCGATCTTGAATTGATTAGATGCCATTAAGATGCAACAAGAATGTGCATGTTCTGCAGCGATACCATAGCCCAACCCTCTTCTGTTGAGTTCCTCGTTCAAGCTTACAACGAATTTCTGACATTCCTCGTAGAATGGTATGTTTTGCATAGTCAATGGATTACCGTTCCCTGCTGATGAACCACAGAATGTAGCACCTTTAATCTCTATAAGTGCTGGAGCTGCTTTTTCAACAAAATCCGCATACCCAGAAACATCACCCATGTTGAATCCCTTAACCAAGGTCAACCTAAATACGGTTCTCTGATGCGACTGAGTTGTACGAAGAATATCAAGACATCTCATCAGCCTTTCCCAGTAGTCCCTGAATAATGGTCTATCCACTTTCTTTAGCTCTGATTTTGTAGAAGCATCAATAGAAACGTAAAGTTGAGTGACTTGAGTGAGCTTTTCAAGCTGATCAGGATGCTGGGCATTGCACACCAAGAAACTGGAGATCTCCTTTTCATGTAACATCGATAAGAATTCGTTGATATGAGGGTAAAAGATTGGTTCACCAACCAATGATAGAGCACAATGACGAACCCTGAATGCTTCTGCAAATCTTTCAGCCACGACACCAGGAACACCTCTCATCTGCTTAATCTTTGCATAATGGCCAGCGAGAGCACCTTCCAAGATGACGTCAGGTTCGTCAACTTGCCATCTCCAATTAGTTCCGACTGGGTTTGTTCCATGTCTCCAACAAAATACACACTTGTTTGAACATGAAAGTGATGGCGTTGTTTCCATACACAAATGAGATCTGATACCATAAAATGCAAATTTGTAACACGAACCTCTTCCCCTAAGAGCTGATTTGGTCCATCTACAAATCTTGACACCAGAATGTGAACCAACAACTGTGTATCCCTGCTTGGTCAAACTTTTATATGTAGGAGAGTTCTTTGCAACCATCTGCTTAGTTTCAGAAGTGGTTTCAGGTTCTTTAGAAGAACTCATCATTTTACCCATATCTTCGACGTCAACCAAAGTGTCCTGACTCTTTTCACTTGCTTCTGAATTATCGCTGTCTTCTTCATTATCAGAGTCAATGTATTCGTACAGAATTGGTTCATCATCCTTCAAAGCATCGGTGAATAGTGATATCCATTCATGAACTTTCAAGTCACCCCCGGTTTTCATACAAATCTCACCAACTGGGAAGATTCTTCTACCCCCTAGTTTACCTAGCCAATAGTCTGTCTTCTTAGCTTGGTAGCAGAATTTTTCGGGCCAAGATTCAGAATCACCTAATCCAAGAACTGTGAACCCCATCAGCTTCTTCAACGGATACTTATCGATTCTGAAATCCTGATATGTATCCTCTAAAGTCTCCAGGAAGTAATCTATCGGAGAATCAACGTCATATGAAGGCAAGACCAAGCAGTAAACCAAATTTTCCAAATCTGGGGTTTTGATGAAATAGTCGTCTAAATCTGCAACTTCATCCAAGTTCAACAATTGTGGTTTGTTCTTCAAGTCTCCAATCGCACATAAGTTATCGTACAGGTACTGTGACGATCTTTGTGAAGCGCCTGTCAACGACGAGTAAAAGATAATGATATTGGAATCCAACAGAGAAGTTGGGGCCTTTGTCCATGTTGTCTTTGGGATACCTCTAGTGGCACCTTTGGACTTGATGATCTTGGGAACTCTCTTCTTCTTAGCCGGCTCCTCTCTATCTGCTGAACTCACTTTTGTTGGCCTCGCAAACGTCGACGTGAAGTCAACAGCCATATCCTTCTCTGACCCATTCGCCGCCTTCTTTTGTCCAAATCCCTTCTTGTTCTTCAAGGCGGACAACGTCTTCTTAGGCTTCAACCCTTTATTCTTACACGTACACAGCTTACCGCACCCTCCTTCCTTGTGCTTGTGCTTATGTGTATGCGTATGCTCGTGGTTGTGCTCATTCTCAGAGTTTGTAAC
Organism: Williopsis jadinii; assembly: GCF_001661405.1. Lineage (NCBI taxonomy): Eukaryota > Fungi > Ascomycota > Saccharomycetes > Phaffomycetales > Wickerhamomycetaceae > Williopsis > Williopsis jadinii. Next base: position 489,449 of record NW_017963652.1, read on the forward strand.
TGTCTTCTGACCAGTTGTACCCTTCAACTTCTTACTCTCATAGATCACAATATAGCCAATAACACCAATAGCTAACGCTATGGACAGACGACCACCAGCAGCATAGTAAATAGCAACAGCTAGAGGAACCAGAATAGCAGACGGCATCTTTTCTTGGGAAGAATATAGGGAAAAAACAGTGTTCAAGACCAAAGCTTTGTCGTCTTTTATATGGAGAGACTGCTCGAGTTTGAATGTTTACAAATGTCCAACGCCCGATTCGCTTACACAAAAAAGGGACAAAAAAAAGAAAAGACAGAAAAAAAAATTCCCCGGTTGATGAGATGCTGCCCCGACCGATACTGGGTTATGAGCGTTGGTGTTAATTTCAGGGTTATGAGCGTTTGGCACTGGTTCCAAGGTGATGAGCCTATATACATATTGTTATACAATATGGAAATGATCTACACAGCTTGTGTTATGGAGCAGGTTCAAGGAACCGAGTAGGCTATATTAGACGTGGAAGCTCGCTTATATGACTGTCACCAATTGGTCAATCTCTTCGTCGTTGTTGTTGTCAACTGTGGATTGTACTCTGCCCCATTTGTTCGATGGTATCTCGAAGTTGTCCATTGCAGCAGGTTCACCATGGCCAACGTACACAGGTTTTTCCCACTTGTCCTGGTCCTTCTGGAAGTCCCAGACAGTTTTGAAATCATCTTCAGCTTTGCTGGCTTTGGTTTTTGCAATCTCCTTCTCCAGTTGATCAATTTGCTCCTGTTCCTCTTCATCTTCGCTGTCGATAACCTCGGTTGATTGGACTTCACGCATGGTTGCCTTACCATCTTTACCAATCGTTATATTCATAACTTTCTTCCCGCGTCCTTTTAGTTCATTCTCTCGTTTCTCCTGTTTCCTTAGTTGTCGCTGTTGTTTCTTTAACTGGAGGGCCTTTTCAACGCTGCTAGACCACATATTCAAATTGGAACCCGTTGGTAATTCGTAATCAGAAGCTTGGTCGATAATCCTCGTACGCTCTGCAGAATTCGCCTGGAAATTCAGCAAATTCTCGAGATTGGACTTGGCCTTCATAAGGTCCTCATCCATATCTCTTTGATGGGCATAGAATTGTAACTCCTTATCCTGTTGCTTCACCTGCTGTGCCTCTTCAACTTTTCGCTTCTGCTCAAGGTCCCTCTGTGCCTTTTGTTCATCTAGCTTCTTGAATAAGGCATCTTGTTGTTTCCATAGATTAACACCAGCACCAGAGTGTAGTGTCACAGTTGGTTTCTTCTTCTTATCACCACTGTTGTGTTTCATGCCAGTTTCAGAAGTTTCGAGTTGGGACCTTTCAGACTCCAAGAGTTGGATGATCTTTGCCTTTTCATCGGCGCTAATCAGCTCCTTCCCACAAAAGCTACAAGGTCTCAATCCTTCTTTAACACAGATGATCTTACCACAGTTCAAACAGTTAGGCACAACTTCAAAGAGCGGATGTCTTGTGGCCATACAACCGCACGCTGAATACATATCCTTTGAAGACTCGGTTTCTAGCTGGTTCAAAACCGCTTCCAGATCCTTCAGGTTGTCCACTTTCCTCTCCTTCTCCTTCCTTGCATTCGTCTTTCCCCTGCTAGCTGGTTTCTTATCCAATAACTGTGATGTTGTGGTACTGGAAGCCTTGTTGGTCAACCTTGGTTGAGTCTTCTGTGCATTTCCTGGCGCACTAACATTGGGACTCCAAACATTCGCCGCAACCTGTTGCTTCGGTCTCTGTTCCCTCCGTGGTGGTGTTTGACTGTGCTTTGGCTTCTCTACCGCCTTCTCCGTTGCACCTTGGGAGTTGAATTTGGTCATGAACTCCAAAGCAGCTGGTGACTCGCCTAGCAACCCTAACCAGTATTCGTTTATGGCACCAATACTGGGTAATTTCAGAGCGTTATCAACAATCTGTACCAAAGACTCCTCGTCAAGAGGGAGCATCTCCCCGAGCTCCTTCACCAATTCGTCCTTACTCGCCATGTCTACCGTGTGTTACTCCTAAAGTTCACAATAGACCAGTAACTACTTCATCAGCTCTGCCCGTACAGACGGCCTTGTTTCACACGAGCGCACAAATTTCTCTTCTGGGGCCCACTGCTCGCGCGCGACTGCCCAGCCCAGCCCGCTCTGCCTACACTGTGCGTTTCAAACAAGAAATCACCACCAACCGCTTGGCATAAACGTGGGCTTCAATTAGATTTCCAGTTCTACCCTTCAACCGTATAAAGAGCCCACAAGACGTTTGGGTGATCTGTGTGCACCGTTTTGTGTTTTCTGCTCTTCCACTTATTTGATACTCTTGTGAGGTATAAAAAGGCGTGTAACATTCCCATTTCGTCCTGTCGACTATTTGAGACGCACATTAGCCAAAACAGTACGAAGAAGAGGGTTTTGACGAGATGAAAATTGCCTTTATCCACCCAGACTTGGGAATCGGTATGTATGGAGCTCATGTCTGAGTGTTCCAGGAACAAGTGACTAACACAGGGGCTTAGGTGGTGCTGAAAGACTCATTGTTGATGCTGCCGTTGGTCTTCAAGAAGAAGGGCACAAGGTGAAAATATTCACATCGCATTGTGATAAGACACACTGTTTTGAAGAAATCTCTAAAGATGAGGTGAAAGCTCAAGTGTACGGGGACTTCTTGCCAACCTCGTTCTGCGGCAGATTCAAGATCGTGTTTGCCTCGTTGAGACAGCTGTTCCTGTTGATGATGCTAGTTATCAATGGTGAAATCTCCGAGTACGACTTCTTTATTGTGGATCAGCTGAGTTTCTGTTTACCTCTGCTACACATGTTCCACGACTCACGTGCAAGAATCATGTTCTATTGTCATTTTCCGGATCAGAAACTCGCAAGACACGACTCTCTCTTGAGAAAATTGTACCGTTTACCTTTTGATCTGTATGAACAATTCTCTATGAGTGCTGCTGATGCCGTTGTTGTTAACTCAAACTTCACGAAATCGGTGTACGATGATACGTTCTCCTTCTTGAAAGATGTTAAACCCCCAGGGACAATTTACCCCTGTGTCGATCTCACAGAACCAGAGTTCAATCAAGAAGTTAAAACTCTTCATAAGAACGTTATGGGAGATGATAAGTTCGTCCTGAGTGTTAACAGATTCGAAGTTAAGAAGAACGTTGAATTGGCTATTGAATCATATGCAAAGTTCGCAATGGGTACAGAGCAGAAAGGTGTCAAATTGGTCATTGCAGGAGGCTACGATAATCTCGTCGAAGAGAACAAGACATATTTGGTTCATTTGGAGAAACTCGTTGAGCAATCGGGGTTGAAATTTTACACGCTGTTTCAAAAGACGTATTCAGAACTAGTGGAGGAACCGGTTGATGTTGAATACGATGTGCTATTCTTACCCTCAGTTCCATCAAATTACAAGGACTATTTATTATCCAAAGCGGAACTGTTGTTGTACACGCCATCTCTGGAGCACTTTGGAATTGTGCCACTTGAAGCCATGAAACTAGGCACACCAGTCTTGGCTGTCAACAACGGTGGTCCAACAGAGACCGTTGTCCCATTGGACAAACCTCCGGAACTCGGTACTGGTTGGCTAGAACCAAGTGATTCCGATGTTTGGAGTAAGAGAATTGGAGAATCGTTAAGCCTCAACAAGGCCAAAGTCTCGCAGAATGGTATGGAGAGGGTCAAGTCCAAGTTCTCCAGAAAAGTGATGACCCAGGAGATTGAAAAGACCATGCTGAGACTCTTCAAGTCCAGATACCAGAGATACTCGTGGGAAAACCTGATGATGCTGTGGAAGCTGCCGGTTTTCTTCATCTTGAGAAAGTACTACGAGCTACCTGCGCTCTACGTATGGATCCTAGGTGCCATCACTTTCCTCCCACCCAGCATCTTCCAGCTGATTGCCATCTTTGCCGTTACATGCGTCTACTACGCGGAGCCACATTGGTTTGAGTTCTTTGATTGAATCCGTTTTAGAGTTCAGATGGACACCTGAACACCCACCATCATTGTTTAATTACGTAATCCTCAAATACATTTCCTGGTAAGCGCAACATTATGTACCCCATGAATTTTCGTTCCCTCGTTTTTCCCTTTTCGCTTTCTCTTGGTGCTGCTCCCAGCTTCGAAGGCTGTTCTAAGCTCCTGTGCTTTTTTGTCTTTGTTCCTTCGGTTTTGTTTGTTCACGCAAAGCCCACAGAGGAAAACAAAAAAAAAATCAAACAAGAAGGTGGGGTTGTTTCCTCTGTTTTCCCACCAACATAACGTCCTTTACCCCATAGTTCGTGTTGTTTCCCTTAACCTGTTCAATTGATAGGTGATTGCGTATTGTCACGTTGCACTCATCCTATCATTCAAGGGGAACTACGCTATTTATTTGATCTCCATCGTATCTCTGTGTGTTTTCCGTGTTTGGAGTTCCTTTTTGTGTTAACAACCTTTCAGATTTCAGCATCTGTTGCTGCTGCTGCTGCTGCTGTTGTTGTTGTTGTTGTTGTCTTGTCCCAGTCTTAAGGAGATCAATAAACAGGTCCCATTAACATAACAAGCGACTAGCTAATCAGCCACACATATACACTCGTGACGCTTTATCTCAACGCTTTATCTCAACCATTGTATCAATAATGACAAAGAAACTACCGGCGCACGAAAAGAACAACAGGAAACCTATAGGTAGGGCATGCACGTTCTGTCATAAAAAGCACCTACAGTGTGATCCTGGAAGGCCGTGTAAGAACTGTGTTAAGAGAGGAGTTGCAGATTCATGTCAAGATGTTGAAAGGAAAAGAGCCAAGTATCTTACAGAGGCAAAGAAGTTACAGAGAGTTAGAAAGGCTAAGGCCGAGGCAGGTCAAGCTTCACCTGTTGCCAGGACTGAGTCTCAGAGCTCTGCTACATCAACGTCGTTGGCAGGTTTAACACCGGCGGCAGTGAGGACTACCCAGCCCGATGTTTCGGGACAGCTGATGTTTCCAGAGTTGTGTGTACCTTTCCACCACGCGCTAGGCCACTCGCCTTTAAATCCAGCGTCTGATCTTAGTGAAAGCCCTTCAATGGCTAAACCGATCCGCCACTCAATTCAAGATAGAAACAAAAATGAGAACGAGACCCATACGCAGAGTAAGGACAGCAGTCAGGGTCTTAATGACAGTCGAAGTGAGACTCGTACCGAGGGTCACACTCATACACAACAGCTGGGCGTTGGAAAACAGAGTATACTGCCGCAGCGTAACCCTTCACAGGATAATCAGAACTACCATCAGCAACATCAGACACCACAGTCACAGCAAGAGCACCATCACCACAGCCAACAACATAGAAACACAAGCACGGTGGACTCGCCGGATGTCTTTTCATCTCTCTTTGCTAACCAGGAGTATGCGCAGTTGGCGGATTTGTTAGACAATAACAGTGCTAAATCACCAAGCCAAAGCTCTGTGATCTACAATACTGAGTTCCAAACATCTTTCCAAACAGATAACAACACAAGACCTTACATCTCACTCTCTGATAATTCAACAAACACTAATAACATGCTGCCAAACATCATGCTTGCGTCTGATGGTCCAGACTACACCTCACCACTCATATTGAGACACTTGATCAAGTCTCCAGAGGAAGTATACACGTCCAATTTACAACCTTATAACTACCCAAAGGCATACCATGCATTGTTGGACTACCTCAGAAAGAGATTCAACAAGAACCAACTAATTCAAATCGCAGAAACAATGGCTGCATACCGTCCTAGTTTTATTGCTGCTACGAGATCGCTAGTGGAGATGGACCTCTTGTTTGCAGAGAGGTCATTCCAGAGATCCTTGCTAGAGTATGAATCCATGTCCTCTCTCAGTTCGAGTCCTACGATCATGTGGAGGCGTACCGGAGAGGTTGTCGCAGTGAGCACTGAGTTTTCATCCCTGACTTCACACACAAAGACTGAGTTGCTCTCCAAGAGAACATTCATAATTGAGCTGATGAATGACTCCAGTGCTTTGGACTATTTCAGGCTCTTTAGCTCTGTTGCGTTTGGAGACTTGAACGGTGTCATCATCACCGAGTGCACGTTGATGAGCCCCAACGGTGAGCAAATCAGGTGCGCATCTACATGGACTGTCAAAAGAGACGTGTTTGATATTCCAATGCTCATAGTTGGCCAGTTTCTTCCAATCCTGCAGGTTAAATGAAATACACATATCTTCAACTCTGAATACTACAGAACGTCATAACTACTCGACACAAGTTGTAGTTCGGCGTTTAGCTCCCTGTAGTATACGCATAGACACAGCACATAACGTGTACTCGGGATTGCGAGTTTGCAGAGGTGTGATGCAGCCCGTTTTTATTTTTTTCCTAAACTGCAAAAAAAGCGTGGGGTGCCACGATCTGAGACCATGACATAACACATAAGGGCGGGCTCAATTTCCCCATATGTAACACTTGCTGTGAATCGCTGCTGCTATTGTCCATATTACTACACCTAACTAACTAACTAACCCCCCCCCCTCCAAATCAATGTATACTGCCCAAATTCTTGAGGCGACTCTCCGTTGGCGTGTGTGCACCATGTTTTCCTCTCGGCTGCTACCACAACATCCAGCACTGGGCGGACTTTCGGTATCTGCAAATGGGATCCGCCTCAAACTGATAGAACAGATGGTTCCGGACTCTAATGTGTATAAACATATTGACCATTAGCCCCGTATCTTTTCACTACACTCGAAGATCGTGGAATAGACCATGTAACGGACCATTGCGCAACATCGCACCGGGATTATTAGGACGGTTTGTCACAATTGGACTTTTCAAGGGTTTTCGGCAGCTGCCGTTTTTAGGCCACCATTTTTGGCTGGCAGATCCCGTCAAGAAGTCCGCGAGTGCCAGAGGTCCAGGATGTAAACTACAAACGGATGAGAAGATTGTTTGCTCTTTGCAACTGAGTTTGCACAGGCATCACAAGAAGAGATATAGTGTTATAACAACCTTTTTCTGCATGAATTCTACTCTTGTTGAACCATGTTGTTGTTAGGCGAAGGACTGTGGTGAGCTCATCGGTACAGAACACACGAGGAAAAACTTTCACGGCGCCCAAATAAGAAACCACAAAACAACATTGTAGACATTCCTAACAACACTCTACTTTACTCATACAGCCATCGACCTACCATGTCCGACGTTACTAAATCTGCTACTGACAAAGAGTCGCTTCCTTTCAGCGAACAACACTACTTTTCCTCGTACGACCACTTTGGTATTCATGAAGAGATGCTCAAAGATGAAGTACGTACTTTGAGTTATCGTAATGCTATCTTGAAGAACAAGGATCTCTTCAGAGACAAGGTTGTTCTCGATGTTGGCTGTGGTACTGGTATCTTGTCCATGTTTGCCGCTCAAGCTGGTGCTAAGCACGTGATCGCTGTTGACATGTCAAACATCATTGAAATGGCACAGAAGATTGTCGACCTCAATGGATTCAGCGATAAGATCACCCTCGTTAGAGGTAAGTTGGAAGATGTTGTGTTGCCATACAAGGAGGTTGACATCATCATCAGTGAGTGGATGGGCTACTTCCTCCTGTACGAGAGCATGCTCGATACTGTGCTCTGGGCTAGAGATCACTACTTGAAGAAAGGTGGATTGATCTTCCCAGATAGGGCCACCATGCACATTGCAGGAATTGAAGATGGTGAGTACAGAAGCAGTAAGCTTGATTACTGGGAGAACGTGTACGGCTTTGATTACTCTCCATTCATTGAGATCGCCAAAGCCGAGCCTTTGGTTGATACTGTGGAGAACAGCGCGGTCGTTACAACGTCCGGCACTCTTGTTGAAATCGACATCAACACGGTTAAATTGGAAGACTTGGCCTTTTTCAACAAGTTCACCTTGAAGGCAATCAGAGACGATACCATCCACGGCCTTGTTGCTTGGTTTGATATTTGGTTCCCAGGAACCGATGCCAAACACGAAGTGTACTTCTCAACAGGGCCACACGCAAAGTACACTCACTGGAAGCAGACCGTCTTTTACTTGGATGACATCCTCGATATCAAGAGAGGTGAGTCATTGGAAATCAGCTTGGCTAACCGTCCAAACGCTGTGAACCCACGAGAACTCGATATTGAAATCAAATGGGACTTCAAGGCCGACGGCGATAATTACAGAGCTCATCAGGGTACGCACAACTACTTCCTACGTTAAGATCTCGGAGTAGACACTGACACACAAGGAGAGAGAGAGACAGAACAAAAATTTTGGAGAACAATTGCATTAATGAGATACTTTGAATGACATTTCCTGACCTCAATCTAATTAAGGAACATAGATCACGTTCACGTTTTAGTAATTTTTGATGTTTTTTGTGTAGTACAAAACTTGCTGCTGTAGCGACGCAAATAAACAAAAGAAAAACTAATAAACAGAGCCCTACCCAAAACATCACGATTTGTAAATCAGTCAAGAATCATAGAAATATGGGGTCTGATCTATTAGAGGAGATTGCAAGACTTAGAGGTGAGTGCTTTGGTGTTCATCTAGCTTCTATAAACGGATTTTTCTAATGTGTTCATGCTATTCAAGGGTCTATCTCCAATTACCGCACAAACAAAAGCATTGTGAATCATAACAACCAGCCATATCCAGCAACCCATCATAGTAGAGGGAGAGGGAGTTATAGAGGCGTATTTGGTCGTGGAAGAGGAAGAGGGAGAGGAGGGTTCCCCATAAGGAATAGAACGCTTGTGGTTCAACAACAACCTGATCCGGATTCTGATTATGTCTCGGTGATGACGTCCAATGGGAACAAGCTGGTGAGTAGAAAATTATACGAGAAGGAACTTAAGGAGAAGAACTTGACAAAAGAGCAGAAGCAAAAGGCGTTGGAAGATAAGAAAGTGTTGATTGAAGAACGGAAGTACGAATTGAAGGCCAAGAAGAACCGGGCCAGCCTCGATAACTGTGATTGGTGCTACATCAATCACGTCTTATACGCAATAACCATGTACGGTGCGAAACTCCGTCCACTTGAAGTCCCATTTGACCAAGAACACCGTAATGGTATCATTCCAAAGAAGAAAACCACGACTGAATGGAATGGATACCAATATGAGAGAAATACAGCGGGGACCTATAGATTGTTGGGCCAAAGGGTGTTTTTACAACAGCAATGTCGTTTCTTCGAAAAGACTGGCTATTGTGGTAAAGGTGATAAGTGCAAGCAAGCCCATAATAAGGCCAAAGTGATGTTATGCCCTAGATTGATCAAAGGAGGCTGTACTTTGGAGAAGTGCTCGCTTTCTCATGAGCCCACTGAGTTTAACGTTCCATTGTGCCATTTCTACCAACAGGGATACTGTAAAAACGAACACTGTATGTTCTTACACGTTAGCCCAGAACACCAACTTGTCTGTCGACCATTCGCAATTGGTGGGTACTGCTTCAGAGGATCCAAGTGTAAATTTAGACACGTTCATGAATGTCCAGATACACAACTGGGTCAAGCTTGTCCTAGAGGGAAGAACTGCAGACTGAGCCACCGGACTCAGGATAACGTCCAAGCCAAGCTGGAGCTTCAAACGTTGGATCCAAAGGACTTCCAGCTGCCTGACTTGACAAACTTGACAGATATCCATAACGATCCAAGGCTTATAATAGAAGAAACGGCACATGAGGAGGAAATTGTTTCAGATACCGACTCTGATGATGACGGCACCACAAGCCACCTTGATCAGGACGACGATCTAGAAATCAACGCAGACTTTGTACACTTCTAGTTCATCGCTTATATACATATCTACATATATCCTGTATAGCCCAAACAACAAGAGAAGAGCCTCAAACATTACCAAAGTGTAAACCAAAAGAGATGTGGTTGATATATGCAAGCCCTAACGTTTGGATCAAAGGAGGGTAACTACAGCAACAGATGAAGGAAAAATTTTCTGTCTTTTCGCATCTCAGCGCGGAAGTATAAAAGGGATCGCCGCCGCCCTTCGTTTTCTGTCGAAAACGCTTTCTTGTTATTTCTAGTTCTTCATCATCAGTAGTGGTTATACTATCTCAATAAGATATATAACAATATACACTATGGGGGATCTTCATTGATCCTCCTAGAAACCTAGTGCGGGTACTGGTGTTCGTTATTGGATACATCGGTTCCTCGTACGTATCAGCTAAATCTTCATATTCCTGACTTTCTTAACAGGGTTGTCACAGGGAAGATTTCGTTTCGGTTTCTTAGATTGATTAGCGTTATGAGATGGTTAGAGATTTGACATCCTCGGTTGGCGTGTAATATGTCAGCAATAGTGAGTTGTCCCATTACCATGGCGCGATATTCCTCTTCTCTTTTGTACATAATTTACATATTCCGTATATAAATTGCAAGCAAATGGGTGATGAAGTTCAGCAACTTTCTACACTGTAGTACTTGTGGCATTATTGTTTCTCCTATACGGGCATATATACACGAATTGTTGATGCGAGCCGTTGTTCAGACCTTTGATGAGCCGGCAACTTCCAACGCACATCACTGTTTAGGCGGCGCTTCAGAACTGGCGGCGTCTTTCCCTTCTCCTCCTTCGCCAGCGGCTCGTTCCGCTTCCTGTGCTTTGAACTCACTTTTTAGTCTTTCAGCAGCCCAGTAGATCTTTGACTGAAGGTAGAACGAGTCTGCTTTCTCTTTGGAGTTGATATCAAACATCTTTTGATATCTCTCTTCAACCTGCTCCAAAGTGGTGTTCTTCAGGTCGACATCCAGAATCTTTGCACTTTCGTCTAATGTTATGCCGGTGTCACGCGCTCTGTTTGCCTGGGTAGCAGACTGTTTAGCAGTTTGTGTGGCGGCCTGACGGTAGGCAGTGGTGAACGCAGTTCCAAAAACCTTAGCACCTGTGAATAGCACTTGAACTATGAGTCTGTGAGCCTATGAACTCGGCGTTAGTACTGACAGTAGTTGACATCGCCTGAATCTCAGGCATCGAGCGCATAGATACATACCATAATTGTATTGTGTTTGGGGGGTCAAGAACGTTTAGATGAGTTGATTGTGCAAATTTGACTTGGTACCAAAATGAACTCTTTCCAACTAGCGTAGAAAACTACTGGAACATCATCGAAGAAGAAAATCGGAGCTGGGAGTGAAAGGGAAAAAAACTCAGCGGTAGGGTAACGCGGCCCTTCCCATTTGGAACGCGAACACAGGTTCTGATAATTTTCGTCGGAATTGAGAAAGGTGCTGTTGTTATTGTTCGTGCTGGAGGTTTTACCCTATGGAAAGAATTTCTTGGTTACTGTGCGCTCTTGTAGAGGGGCAGAGGTAACAATAGTTTAATATCACTTTACAAATCATACATGCGACTGATCATAGGCCGTGATCTTGGGTCAATTCCACTACAAAGTGCCCGCCTGTAATGTTTAGCAGTTCCCATTAGCAATCGGAAGCCAAATAAGTAACCATGAATTGCCTGTGAACTACCGGTAAATTTCCTGTAAACTACCGGTAAATTGCCGAACTTCAGCAATAAAACGTCTCGTTTAGTTTCCCCAGGAACAAAGGCGGTCAAACACCTTTTCCGCCGTTTCATTCGCACGCTAACTTTTTCCTTCGCCTTTCCGCTCGTTTCTTAATAAACGACGTTGTCTAGGTAACCGTACCACCTAAAATGCGGGAAACCGCAGAGACAGGTGAAAATGTTCGGGTTAATTCAACCCAAACGAACAAACGACCAAACGAGCATGTTTGAAATTTATAAACACAACATCACAAAATTGCAGGCGAGAGAAGGTCAGACCCCCTCCAAAAAAAGCAGGTGTGTTCGCTTTTCTGTGTGAAATAAGTGGGTTGATTAGTCGTTTAAGATCACACAACCTTTGCTTCATTGTTGATCTCTTAAATCGTGGATCATTTCACCAGAGTTTGTTAGTATTTTTCCTGCCTGCTTTATTTGTGTCTTGTTCGCCTCCAGTGTTTAAGAAGAGCGCTTTATACCCTTGCACAATGGCTAGTGAAGGTGAAAGAACACAATCACAAGAGCTTGAAACCAATGCTTCTCTACTAGAGGATGCGTCTACGCTGCTCATGTTTCACAGTGCAGCTGTTGAATCTCACAAGTCTCCTTCCGAGACACAACATCAAAAGTCACTGCCAGCTGCGGAACAGGGCACTGGAACAACAGTACAAGGTTCAACATCGTCCCCTATTGAACAACCTTCAGTGGTGATAATGCCATCAACCTCTGCTTCTGCCGCTGCTGCTCCTGCTGATTCTACCAATACTGAACAAGTGGGGAACTTGTTACCACATACGGAGATCAAGACGTCCCCATCACCAACTGCGGTTCAGCCAGTACTTGTTTCTTCTTCTTCTGCTGCTGTGACTTCTCACAGTACAGTACGGAGAGGACACATAACATCACCAGGCCCTGCGATTGCCACTCTGTCTGAGCAAGACTCCGAAACTAATAAATCTCAAAAGGCGATTGTGGCCGCCGCTGCTTTGGCCGCTGCTGCTGGTATACCCTTACCTCTGGCAAACAGATCAGGGTCTGTTGATCGTGCCCTAAGAGCCACCATCGAGGAGAAATCAAAAACTGAGTCTGAAGCCATCAATGAAACAGTAAAGGAACAACTTTCAAAGGATCACATTGATGCATTAAGGGAACAAACTGCGCAAGTTCGTAAGGAAGTTCCCTCGAAACAGAAAAGTGAAGATACAGATACAGAGGAGCAGTCATCAGAACCTAACAAGCTCGATGCTATGGATATTGATGAAAATGCAACTACTGCAGATGAGAAGGAGTTCAACGAAACAGAAGCTGAAAGGGAAGAAGAAACTCATTCCAGGCCAAAGAGACGAAAAAGAAATACTACACCTCAGGCTTCTAAGGACTGGGTAGTAGATCCCGATGCCGGTATCATCACTTGTGTATGTGGATATGACGAGGATGATGGGTTCACAATTCAATGTGACAACTGTAATAGATGGCAACATGCTATTTGCATGGGTATCGAGGACATCAATGACGCACCTGAGAAGTACCTCTGTTACAAATGTGAACCGAAGCAGATTGATCAAAAAAGAGCAAGAGCAATACAGGGTAAACGGCTGGCTGAACTCAAGAAGAAGAAGAATAAACAAACGACTGATGATGGTTCCGTTGTTGAGAAATCATCGGATAGCACTAAGGAGGAGAAAACGTCAAAACCAAAGCCTAAGCCTGTAACTGCTTACAACAAGAACCTTGATGAATCTGATATTGCTACTCCACCAGCAAAAGATTTACCAGATGCATTGTACTACAAGCTCGAAAACTACGATTATCAAGACAATGATGCGTATCGCTATATTCAGTCTTTGTTGACCAAAGAGGATAACGGATTCGCTTTCATTAAGGGCTCTAAACTTGAAAATTACCACTTCCCACGAACCATCGTTAAGCCATACAGTGAAGTCAACAATAAGAAGTTTAACGGGATCGTTAAATTGGGCTTCTTCACAGAAAATGACATCCAAGAAGGTGACTATGTATCAGAGTACTTGGGAGAAGTTGGCTTGAAAGAGAAGTACATATCAGACTCGCGGAATCACTACAGGATATGGGGTGTTGAAAAGGGTTACGTTTCCTTTGTACCAAACACCAAACTCGTTGTGGATGCAAGAAGTTCTGGTAATGAAGCTCGCTTCATTCGTCGTTCGTGTCATCCAAACTGTGAACTCCGAGTGGTTCAGACTGAATCTTCTCTTAACTTCCTCATTGTTGCAATCAAGCCTATCAAAGCTGGAACTGAATTAACTCTTCCGTGGAATTGGGACTCCATGCACCCTATATTGAGCATACTGGAAGGAAATACGTTTGACTCCATTGCCGATACTGAGAAGCCATGCCTTGTTCTTTCGGTCGAATCAGTTCTAACATTTATAGAATGTGCCTGTCCAACCAATGGATCAGATTGTGCGTTGTCCAAAGTGAAAAAGGCCAGTGCACATATTTATCGCTCTACAAGAAAGGGTAATTCAACTTCTGGCCTCAAACTTCTTCAACCTGAAGCCAAATATGTGTCTATTGATGAACGTCTGGCCAAGATGGAGATGTCGAACATCAGACAAGCAAAGGCTCAATTGGAAGCCACGCCTCTTATTTCCACTCCTGAGACTTCAAGTGAGCCACAAGTTTCTGCTCGACCATATATTTACCACTATTTGACCAAGAGACCTCGTACATTACCATCACCACCAGAGATTGAAAAGACCGAGTATTTGCCTGTGCCAATTCCTTTGGTTCAAGCACAAGTTCCTGAAGAAAAGAAATCCATCCTCCCTGAAAAGCCTGTTAAGAAGTTGAGTTTTGCAGATTACAAGAAGAAAATGAAGCCAACTTCATAGACGTCTATCTACTTTCTCTTGTTAATTGACAACTTCTTCATGACATAAAGAAATCACAGACCATACAGATTTATCCCGATTGTTCAAACTGGTATTCAAATTCAGGTGCACCGTTGACAAATAAAAATATCGGTTTGACTCGACACTCATAGATACTTATTTAATATCAATCCAGTAGTGGTAATGTTACGCCAATACCTTAACTTTCTTCTTCTTTGTTTTCTTCTTGTCGACCTTACCCTTGTATGCTCGCCAGCTCTTTACCCTATCGTCTCTTTCATCTTCCCATTTCTCATTAGCAGCTTTCTTCTCCTTCGCAAACTTGATGGAGTCTTCCTTGAGCTTCTCCTCGTTGCCTTGTCTTTCCATTTCCCTTTTCAAATGCATTCGTTTCTTGAATTCATCCTTGATGAGCAATTCCTTGTACACAGCATCGATATCGAGTCCCTGTTGTTGACTCTGAATCTCAGCTTCCTTGTAAACGTCATCCAGTTTCTCCCTCTGTTCTGGATCCATGAGTATACTTTCTGATTTCTTCAGCAGGTCAAACGCCTTCGCTGCGCCCTCTAATTTCGTCTTATCAGGGTGTATTTGTCTTGATATTGCCCTATATTTCTGCTTGACGGCATCTGTACTGGACGAATGCGGTAGATCGAGTATTGAGTACGGGTCAAGCGTGAGCGCATTGAGAATTCGATCTATTTGTTCTTTCTTCAGTGGGTGTTAGTGAAAACTGCCTGGAAAGGCAAAAGACAGAGATCTACAAAGACGTACTGTGCTTAATTGGTTCACCAAGCGATCTAGCTCCTTATCCATATCCTCCATCATGGTGTTGTCCACGTATGAACAGTATTCTTCAGTGGTTTGACGAAAACTCTTGCAGTATTGATGTTGAGATATGACGGTCCGAGCTCCAGCGCTGGGGGTAAATTATTGCACTCGCGCCAAAACGACACAGTTAGAGCTCTTAGATGAGTATGAATCGCCTTGAGCAGGGCTCCACTCATAAACATTGATGATCTTATGCAGAAGCACTTGTCTCAGAGCGTGGTCATTGATTGTATCATGGTCTGAGAGTAAAAACAACCCCTCTTCAATCGAGAGTTATACGAAGGTCACCCTGTGTGTGACCAACACCTACGCGTTGTGAGAATGGAAAAGCAAAAAAATAATGGATCCTATGAGATTCGAACTCATGCATCTTACGATACTCGATCTTGAGTCGAGCGCCTTAAACCGCTCGGCCAAAGATCCATTTATTATTTTCATTGTTTTCACAGATCTTCAATCGCTGCTGGGAATTGTATGCACTCACAGTAGGGTAATACCTTCTCTCTATCAAAAACACCTCTCTGGTAATTTTCGCGCAAATTGCTGGGATGCGATGAGCTTGCACAGAGCCGAGGCGAAAAAAATTCTAATGAGAGGTAACAAGACACTTTCACTGCTTGAAGCAACGGGTAAACAACGCATTCTCAACGCGCGTATAGAAGTAGATATGGTAAGCTTGATCATATTGGACTTCAAATGCTGGTGATATGTACTAACAGCTCACATTTATAGATCAGAAGACAAGCTCGTGAGAGACGTGAATACCTGTACCGCAAGGCAGTCGAACTGCAAGAGGCCTCTCAACACCAAAAACGCCAGCAGCTGAAGGCTGCTCTAGCGTCTGGTAAACCGCTTCCAAAAGAGGTGGCCGATGATAAGACGCTTCAGAAGGACTTCATCTTTGATGAGTCGATACAAGATAGTGTTGATGATGAGTACTCCGCGCTCAGTGGATTGGTTGATCCGAAGATCATCGTTACAACATCTAGAAACCCATCTTCCCGTCTCGCACAGTTCACCAAGGAGATCAAGCTACTCTTTCCAACAGCAGTGCGCTTAAACAGAGGTAACTATATCATGCCAAACCTTGTGTCTGCCTGCCAATCATCAGGCACCACGGACTTGGTCATTGTACATGAACACAGAGGTGTACCAACGTCTCTCACAATCTCCCACTTACCGCATGGACCAACTGCATTCTTTACGCTTCATAATGTTGTCTTGAGACATGACATTGTCGGTGCCGGCAATCAAAGTGAAGCCCATCCCCATTTGATCTTTGAAAACTTCACCAGTAAGCTCGGTAAGAGAGTTGAAACGATTCTAAAGCATATGTTTCCTCCAGGTGTCAAGAAGGACAGTCCTCGTGTCATCACATTCAGTAACGATGGTGACTTCATCAGTGTTAGACAGCACGTTTACGTCAAGACAAGAGACGGTGTTGAAATTGCAGAGGTTGGACCAAGGTTTGAAATGAGACTGTACGAGTTAAGACTCGGGACTTTGGAGAATAAAGATGCTGATGTTGAATGGGCCTTGAGAAGATTTGTGCGGACAGCCAACAGAAAGGATTATCTAGCAGAATGATTGAGTCCTATATATAGTTCATGATTAGAGGCACCTACAAGAATTCAAAGGTAGTAACAATAATAAAAATAATAATTCGCCATATAAACACTAGAAATGTACCGATCAAGATCAACATATTACACTCCGTTGATCTAAACCATGAATCCACATTGGACAGTGAAGATCCATATAACCAATAATACCGATAGGAAACAAAAGACAAAACAAAACAGTAAAAGGGAGAAAGGAAAGGGGTAAGAAGTATCAAGAGGTGAGAGAAAGATAGAAGTCCAAGCTCTTAAGCATAAGAAGGAACACCCGATTAGAGCGCTTAAACAACAACTCCAGATCTAATTTCACCAGTGTTTCTTCTTATGGTCTCGCCCACGGAGCTTATAACAAGGCTATCACCTTCACTGATGACCGAATTGACATCGTCTTGGTTTGAGGCTCTCGTGTCAGTTCTTTGTAGATTCGACGCTGTTGATAACGTCTTTTTCAATCTGTGTGAGAACTTTGAGGCTCTTGAGCTCATAGAATTCTTGCGGGAGTGGACATAATCACTCTCGGAGTCTGAGGAGCCGGGAGAGGTGTCTGAATTAAGCGTGAACTTCTTCGAGATCTGTGTAGAGCTTGCGTTGGCTCCCTGTCTGCTCTTTGAGAAGTTGAAAGGAGACGAGAAGCTGTGGTTGCGCAAGTTCATTGGTGTACGCTGTGGTGTTATCGAGTTGCCCACAGCGATGGAGTTCGAGCGTGAGTTCAAGAATGACGAGCTCAGGGACTGCGACAGCGATGGGCGACGAGGGTTCGGGTTCTCGGACTCAATCATGTCAGCATATGAGTAAAAGCTCAGAGCTGGCGGACGTTCTGGCAGTTCTTGTAGATCGGCAGCTGAATGTATCTTTACTGGACCAGACTTTGACGGCGACGAAACTTCTGCCTGTGGAAGCTCACCAACATAGCTTCTGGATCTGCCAAGCGCCATGTTCAGCCCCAGCACTGAGGAAGGGCGGCGAGAGTACACCATATCAACGTTCTCCAAGTCGGCGTTCTGGTCAGTCAGGATCTGTGTGGTGGCGTCCAGGCACGGAGAGACAAAGTTCTCCACCGAGTAGTGTGATGGTAGGTTCACGATACTGTGGTGGGTGCAGCTTAGCCCACCTTGGGACGACTTGTGTCCGCATCTTGGACAAGTGGTCTGCTGGTATATCTGGCTCGGGTCCTCGACGGATCTCTCAAAGATCAGCGACGACTCTGGTGGCGACTCTATAGGCGACTGGAACGACTCCGGTGGGTACATGTCGTCAGGGTCGTTGGTGTCGATGGTTGGTGTCTCTGTAGGATCAACCCCGTGCGACTGGGCACGGGAGCAACTGCCCAACGGGGGAGACGCAGCGCCGGGCTTCTTCTCGAAATGGAAGTTCATGAAACTGGTTGAAGGCTGGCTCTCTGGCATCCTGGCTTGTGTCACGATGTGTGTGTAGGACCGGAGTGGCTAGAAAGGTGTATCTTTGTCAAATCAGCAAAACGATCGGAGAGGGATTCACAGGACTCGTTTTACAACAGCACTGGCCTCTTCGTTGTTCTCTAGGGAGAGGGGTATTATATATGTCGGCTAATATAGAGAACCGCAATCGCCGTGGGCACTCGTTAACTGGTAGCTCTGACGGTGGAGATGTGCAAACAGACTCAGCTTGAAACCTCCCTGTTCTCCTTTCAAAGGTGTCTCTTGATAAAAGCGCACTTCACAATCAACAGGGGACCTTGGGTATTTAAAACGGGTTGCCGTAGCTGCCTGGCTGACAACGATCTCGGCCCAAAAGCAGCTAGAAAATTTACAACGGGCCACAACAGCCTTGCGCTTGTGCTTTGCGCTTGTGCAAACGCTTTTGTCGCTCATTCCCTCGCTGCCATGGTTTGTGGGACTTATTTAGCTCACGCGCTGGCCAATGGGCGCGCGGAAACGTAAGATGTTATGTAATCATGCGTTGGTCGCGGCCGGTACGCGCCACAGGGATAAGAATCCCGAGGGCCGTTACCCGCACCTGTTTCTGAACTCTAATTTTCGCCAAAGGCGATAATTCGAGTGCTTTAACCAGGGAAACGCCCCTCCTCAGCTGCTGTCCGCTTCTTGTGTGCGTGGTGATAGAGTTCCCGTCAGCGTTCCGCACGAAAAGGAGTCCTTATCTGTTTGGGTGTCTGGGTTGTGTTTCACGCCTAGGGATCCGCTGTGGTGCTGCGTAGTGTCAGCTGACGAGATGGATCCGCCTACTGAGAGCACAGATGGTATCTGAGGAAACCTGCTTGTACATGTCTACTTTGCTCGCTAGCCGTTGAGAAGGCCTGTCCGTTAGCTGCCGGCTCATTGGTTGGAGGGTTGGCGCGATGCGCACATGGCTTCTTAAGCCCAGAGGGGGTTAGCCAGATAACCAGTGCTGCGCATAGCAGTGTCAACGGAATGTGTGGGCACAGTGCCCACATTTGAGCTTAGGCGCACAAGCCGGGCTGGCGTGAGAACAAGTGAGAACAAGTGAGCGCCGTCAAGCTCTGGTTTGTTTAGTACTCCAGGGACCAATTGGTCCAGCGACGTATCTGCCGAGCCTGCGCTGCTTAGCCCTGATGTGCGGGCTCGGGTCTCTGATGGGACCAGAGGTGTACATGTGTAGGCCGTCAGGGGCTCTTGTTGACGAATTGCTGTGCTTTGCTTGTGTAGGATGACCCGCACAGGCTATGGACACTGGTGGCGGACTGGCCTGTGATGCTTGTAGTACAGTTGCGACCCTCAACAGGTATAGCCATTAACCAATGAGTGTCCGGGTGTACGGACGGAAGATCTACAATAGTACCAACCTGTGAATCCCATGCCGGTGCTTAACTGGACATGTACATATACAGCTAACGGAAACTAGAGGTGGAGGAGGCTGTAAGTTTCAAGCAACGTTTCTCCCAAGTTGCGCACACTAGGCCCATGAAGCAGGAAGACAGTACGTTTCATACATGTCACACGGGTCCTCGAGGCGTAGACCGACCCCCTGCCCCCTAGCCAAGAGAGATACGTTAATCACAACTGCAAACTAGTGGCTATGGCGTTGTCGCACTGTGTGGAGCTGGCTGCAATGTGTCAATCAGCCATGACGACGTCAAATTGACCATCTACACTGCTTCCAATAGCTCCAAATACAAGTTGATGCCTATCAGATAAAGGCTTTGGCCTATGAGTTACACGGAAGTCCCGGTAACTCGAGGACTATCAGTTCAATACGTGGAAGTTATAGACAGAAAGACAGACAAAAGATCGATTCAGCCGTTTTGGACCCATCTGTTTAGCACAACAGGGCCGGCTTCACCTGTTCACTACCTTCCGATAGTGCTGGCAGCTTATCTCGACTTCTCTGTGAGCTCTTCAGCTGTGGAACACAAGTAGCTTTCACAGATCGTGTTGAGTGGATTCCTCATGAGGGCAGCTCGTAGTTGATTCAGCGGATTATGGGTGACGCCATGCTTCACGAAGGTCGTAGCTCTTTAGCCCAGCTTCAGCTCAAGCTTCAAATGGCATTCGTAAATAGTGCATTCTCCAGCACAACTCGTACTTGCCGATATCGGCCGAATTGGCTCCATAATGGATAACCAGCTTGGAGCTTCGCGTTGATAGTGCTATAGACAGTCTGCGACCTCAACCAGAACACCAACAGAGAGCTGTGTCAACTTCACGGCTCGGAACTCGGGTAAATAGAACAGAGGAAAAGTCCAATTATCACGTCAATCACCTAAGAGCCTGGCATAACGATGTTACATCGCGTGCTACAATGTATAATGGCTAAATTGGATAAGTATCATTAGTAACTGTGGATATACACTGCTATGAGGGTAATATTTGTGTTTTTCGGTCTTTACTTTAACCATTCATGTAGCTAACCCATGGTAAGTAGATTCGTTGTCTATTATTGGAACCCCTTTTCACCATCCTCTTGTGTAGAAGCTCTCCTTATCCCAATCATCATCTACTTGAAAGTCCTTCTTTATCACTTTTGGCTTATCAGCTCCATTATCACCCCACTTCTCCTCTGAAATAGGCCCCTCGTTGGCATCCTTTAACGTCGTGGTAGCTGGAACCCCTGTAACATCATATAGATACTTCTTTGTTCCATCTCCAGTAAATGCGTATTGTCGGTCCCAAAGGATGGACTTTCTCAGAGAATCTGACAATTCAGTCGCTAGCATTTGCTTTCTAGTGGTCTTGGGCGAAAGTTTTCTCGAAATGTTATGCTTATCTTCATGGTGTTGTGCCGCTATTGGAATATGAATTGTTGGTGATTTGATAGGTGTCACAGCTTTAACTTGGTCTTGCGGATGTACTTCACAATTTTTATCGTTAACATCTTCAGTTTCAACTGTCTCGCCATCCTTCGATGGGATTCCACCATCTGTTGAGGTCTTCCTCGAAGGCTCATTACTTTCAGACTCTGCAACGGCAGTGAGCCGAGACTTGGCCCTTTGGTGTGCATTAGGTAAGAACATATGAGTAGACAACGCAGTAGGAAGTAAAGTGGAAGCCGTTGGAGGTGCATTAGATTCGTGTTTGAACTTCATACGGCTTCTATCAGATGCAATTGAAGAGAATGAGTTTTTCCTCTGCGATGAGAAATAGTTTGTAAGATGCAACGCACTCTTGGTCAAATGTGACAAGGAAGAAGAAGGCTGGTGCTGTTGGTCCAGTGTAGTCTTCAGGTCTGCAGAAGAGTTTGGTTCATGAAGCAATCCAGATGCAATGGCATGTGTAGTAGATATCGAGGTCACAGGTTCAGCTGTATTTCTCTCCAAATTATTAGACTCTGTTAATGGGTTTGAACGGTGTTTAACAACAATTCCAGATGCGGCACTCGTGCTAAGGATTTCATAGCCATCGGATGAGTTCTTGGAAGATACAGACGTTGTTGAAGCTTTCAGGGGTGGTTGTGGACGTTGTTGATATGCCTCTTCTGACTGCATTTCATTGAGGAACAATCCACTCAATAAACTCCTTTTGATCTGAGGTTTTTGAGCTTTACTGTCTTCTCTCTTGAACACCGTTCTCTTCCATTGTTCATTGATATCCTGTTCATCCTCAGATGCCAAATCTTCAGACACAGAAGACCAATCACTCTCATCGCTAAACGAATCGTCGCTTGAAAACATAATCTCGCGTATAGGTTTCTTGCCCTCAAACAACGACGACTTTCCATTCTGATTCGTATGGTTTCCATTCCCGCTGAACAATGACTTGTGATCTCCCTGTGGTTTCAGCGCAGGTGATTTCTTGTCATGATGCACATGACCACTGTTGTGATGATGAGAGTCAAGGAACTTTGAATCGGTAGGAGAAGGTGAGGATTCTATAAAGAACATGTTCTTTTCATGCTTCTTGTCTTGAGGCTTTGAAAGGGATGTCATACCCAAATTATTAAGCACAGTGGCTCTTTTTTTCAACTGAGGTTTTGGTTGAGACATTTCAGCGTTCTGTAATTTTGCAGCATGGTCAAACAATGATGATGTTGTAGTGTTTGTATGTTCCTCCTGGGCTTTATCTGTGTTAGTCAGTGACTTCTTTTTATTAGAATGGTGGTTATTATTGAACAATGACTCCGGTACTTTACTGTTCAATACATCTGCAGTGCTATCGTGCGACAACGGTGATTTGACACGCTCCAGCTTACTGAATAGAGAACTTGTAGTGTGGACGGGGCTCTTTGGAGGTTCAGGCTTGGTTTGATGTGCAGGTGGCTTGAATAATGACTCAACGGGCGTAGTTGATGCGCTGCTCTGTTTCGATTTCTGAATATGATTAACAGGCAAACTTTCACCTTCAGGTTCTGAGGCAGCACCAGGCACAAATCCTCTAACAACACTGGTTGATGTGTCAGACCTCGTCAGCCCTGGTTTGGATGTAGCTTCATCCTTTTGCGCGTTAGAAGGTTCATATATCCCGAATGCATAGCGAGGATTCGGTTGTTCAAAGAGGTCTGTATCATTGGGTATGGAGGTTAGGTCCAATGCGCTGTTTCTCTTCTGTTGAGTCTTCAGACTCATCTTCTTCAACGACTTTGAAGAAGACGTCTTGCGGAAAAACGACGGCCTGTTCAAAGACTCGGAGCTTCTATTGAAGGACTTCTTTGTCAAAATCTTACTTCCTGATCTTCTCTTTGTGAGCAGTGGTCTCGTTGAGCTGACGCCCTGTTCCGAGACTATCGATAAGATGCTAAACAGATCACCGTCGTTCAACTTGTTCCTCGTCTTGCCCAAGTTCGACTGTGCTTCTACAACGTCACTGTTGCTCGACTCGTTCTGCTTGACAACGAGGTTTCTATTGACAATACGCCAGCTGATGTTCTCCAACCGTTTACCATTCTTAATGAAGCTCGAGCACTTCGTGAGCCCCGTCCAGACAGCAAGCACATTCTCCAAATCGAGCCCGGAGGTGTCAAAGTCCTGAAGCGTGTCCCGTGAGAGCTCCAGGAACGGCGGCGCCCTGTTACTGGGCATTGTGAAGCCAGGAATTACACGTGTACAGTGTTGATGAGTGCACCTACTTTCGGTCTGAGCTGTGTAGCGGACAAATACAATCTGCTGTCAAAGCGTCAACGCTATCGTTGTCACCTCGCTCTCCTCGTGCTTTTTGAGCCGGTTGTCTCTCCTTTGCCCCCTTGTACGGCCCCCTTAAATACGTTTCCAAAGGTGATGTTTGGGGATTGGGCTAATGAAGGAAAAAAACCGTAAGAGGTGTGGGTTTATCTCTGTTTCCTGTGTGTGATCACTTTATTTGATGCCAAACGAGCCCAGCCGGGCGAGGGAAAAAAAGAAAGCAAAAAGGAATAATATAATTATAATATATAATATATAATTGATACAGTGAGACTCCTCAGGGCAGCGTTGGTGGTGGGAAGAGTTCTCTCGGGGGGGGGGGGTGCCACCGTACAATTACGTGGATTAGGATCGTCTAGGAAGTGGGAGGTGTCCCAGTGTGTCTATCTCTGCGTAGGTTTCTACGCTAGCCTAAAGCTGTTTGTATGTACTTGGTTGTTAGCCTGGTGGCATTGCGCGCCTGGCGTTGGAAGCCGTGATTTGGTGGTGCCCCTTGGGCTCCAGTGACAACGCACTGTGTATCGTGGTGGCTGCTCGTGTGCGTGTGCCATAGAGGTGCTCAGCCCAGTGACATCACTCACACGCTCTCTCTTCTGGAAAGGACAGACGACAACAAGGGGAAAACCCTCTAAAACTGCATCACTGGTCCACGCTGTTCGTTAACCCACAAACCAAACGTTGAGGTGTCAAACACGCACAGATTTTGCCTCGGCGACGGACTTTTTACCGTTGCACAATTCACCCCCTCTCCCAAGGAAAACGCTGCTGCTGTTGATAGCACCCTCACGAGACAGGCTTCATTCCTCTGTACACGGCAGCTTTGGAGTCTGCTGGCTGCCACCGTGCTTAGATGTCCCCGTAAACATGTTGTGTGCCTGTTGGGAACTGGCGATCATGGATCCCACGCCGGCGTTAACGTACCACGCACACCGTCCTTCGAGGCATGTTCCTATCACCAGACCCGCGCACTGCGCAGAGTGCTGTGCGTTCACTCGTCGCACAGCACTCGACACGGTGTAAAACAATGGGCGAGGGAGCTCATGAAAACAACACAGGTGGCACTTCGAGGTGTATCGTGGCCAATACATCGGGCTAAACTGGATACGCCAAAACAGGAACGCGCACTCCCTCGGTTGCCCTATTTGTCTCGACTTATCACAGTGGTGGGAGCGCTCCCTGTGGAGTAGAAACACTGCTGCACGAAAAACAGAAAATCTCGCGGGAGGGAAACTAGGATTATGTAATCCTTGGTGTAATTGGTACACGACACATAACAGGGCCCGCCCTCTGGCTGATGACGTTCTGCCGTGTGTCTCAAAATGACTCTGCGGTTTCTCTTTGTTTGCTGTTACCGGAGAGATGATCCACTATGTTAGTATACAGGCAACTGGCGTCTTCGAAGGCCCCAGCACCGGATCAATTGTTGATTGGGACTCCACCCTGGTCGTCTTGCTCCTTCTCCGTGCCAGCGTGCTGCGTTGTTCAGCATTGAGTTTCCCAGTGATGACCACACCTTGAACAAACACATAAAAATAAGTCACGCCGGTAAAACTCTGTAAATCCGCAATCCCACTATTTTTTGTGTCACTCGGGGAGGTAAACACACAAGCAGAGAGGATCACAACATTGAACAATAGTGGACATACAGTACAACCAGTTGAGAACACGTAGGGAAAGCGTCGACCAGAGCCAATGGCATGGCGGTTGCTTTGGGGACACCGGTGCGGTTGGTGTCGGTGGAGCGGTCCACAGCTTGGTCAATAAGCGCACGTCATAAGCAGGTAAGTTGTGGTGTTTTCTGTCCTCCAAAGGTTGCTCTCGGAGGAGCAATCTTAGGTCATATAACGTCAAGGACACGCATTGGGGACAATTGGAATTGCTACCTCGACTGTTGCATGGTGGATCTGAGGAACTATATAAGCCGGAGGTTATCCTTTGTATTCCCCTCGTCCCCTCCTTGCTTTGTTAATTCCCGTACAACAAGTAACTCATACTACGATGTCAACTAGAACGTTTTTGATCACTGCAGGAGTGCTGGGTGGTGGTTACTACCTCTACTCTTCAAGACTCGATGCTGCACAGCATCCACAACCGATCCCACCTCGTAGAACTGTTGGTGAAGGACCGGCGCAGTACGCTGGTCGTCAAATCGACGAGTCCGTTGGCAAGGTGCATGATAAGGCTTACGACATTCAAAGGGATGCCACCAGAAAGATCGACAGCACGCTCAGCTCTGTTGAGCAACAAAAGGCCAACGTTGCTTCGTGGGCTGCTGACAAAGCAGATTCCGCAAAGCAGGCTCTTGATGATGAGGCCAGAGCGGCTCAGCAACATGCTAAGCAGCTGGATTCATCCACTCCCCGTGTTAAGGGAAGATTGGAGAGATTCGAAGATGGTGTGAAGGAAGAGTGGAGAGAAGTTAAGGAGATGAAGGGAAGCTGGTTCAAGAGTGATGACTCTGCCAGAGAGGAGAAGCTCGCCGATAAGACCAGAAGGGGTTTGGAAGGTTGGGGTGAAACTGCTGCCCAAAGTGCTTCCGAGTACTATGACTCTGTTGTCACTAGTGCAAACAAGCTCGTTGGTAACACCACCCCAGAGACAGTCTATAACGATGCAAAGAAGGCACTGGATGATGCCTCCAAGCGTGTTGATGAGACCAAGTCCTCATGGTTGTCATTCAACGTGGATGACGAGAAGAAGAAGTTGCAAGCTGAAGCTCAGAGACAATATGACGAGGCCCAGAAGAAGTTTGACGAGGCGTCTGCCAAATTTGAGCAGTGGAAGAGCTCTGCCTCTGCAAAATTGAATCAAAAGACATATCGCCAAAGCGAAGGCTTCTACGACTGGCTCCGTGGAGGTGTTCCACACGAAGAGGAAGCCGCAGCCCGTGCTGCTCGTGATGCTGTCCGTGGTTGGGGTAATACTGCTGGTGAAGCTGCAGAAGAGGTCTATGGTGACACAAGAGACACCCGTAGGGAGATTCAGGGTAAGACTGCTGACTTGAAAAAGCAAGCAAAAGACACATACGAGAGATGGAACAAGTGGTTCACGAGAAAGTATGACGACACCGCAGACGGTGCCCGTGACTACTACAACGATGCCAATGATGCCCTTGAAGATGCAAAGAAAGAGCTGAGTGCCAACTCAAAGCACTGGTGGGAAGTTTGGAAGTCAACATCGAAGGAGCTTGAACAAGAAGCCCAGAAGCACGTTGACGATGCCCAGAGACGTGTTGATGATGCCCAGAGAGGATTAGCGAAGTGGGGCGACAGCGTGAATAAGAGCTTCTGGTCCAATGCTGACAGTGCTGTCGGCCATGTTAAGAGTGGATTGCAAACTACCAATGACAAGACCCAGCAGGGACTCAGCGAGGCCAGAGGCTGGATCAGAGATCAAAAGTGAGATGCCATATCACGTCACAATCATATTATATCATATCATACAAACGTTTACGAGTCTTTTCAACTCTCATGAATTACACGAGATGACTTCTGCCTTGAAGCTGTAGTATTTACCCGTATCCTTCTCCTAAGAGAGCTTTCCATTTAACCGGCTGTAGGAAGACATTGGTGTTCGGGTGTGGGAAAAGAGCGCAAACCCAAACAGAGACCGAGCACTGTTAGCCTGTGCCATAACTCTTCAACATTGCGGTATCACCACAACCCAACGGAAACGGTACTAAGGACTCAGCCTGGTGTATTCGAGTTGACAGTATCAGCTTTCTCCAACAGTCTTACTCGGTGTTTAGGAATTGCGCATTGTCCACAGCAATAGACACATGACCATCTGGTACTAAATGTTTCGACAACTCATAAGGCGAAGACTTGACCATTCACGATGGATGAGGTCTACGAGGCGGGTGACGACGGCTTTCTTGCTAAAGGATCCCACGAATACGATCTCTGATGGGATACGGCCGCAGATCCCACAAGTTCGGGTTCCAAACTCTTGCCAACAGATCACTGAGTTGTTCAGTAACCAACACCATGATTGGGAAGCTTTGAGAAGTGTGATACGAAATGTCCCCATCGAAGAGAGGTGGAACAAGAGATGTTCCTTTGGCTCGTTTGTTGAGGTGATAAAGGATGATAGTGTACGAGTTGGCATAGTTACACGGCCACAGACCGGCCTGTTTTCGAATACAGCCATTTCTATGGTCACAGCTGAAGGTGATTCTGTAGAGTTTCAAGCTCATGAAGTCTCTTTCCATTTAGCAGGTCTATTTGACAAGGATACGCTGACAGAGGACGAAATCCCGCTTCTAATATCAAACTTCATGAGTGCATCCATAAGTCTTTTAAAAACACATCAACATTTGATGCCTGTTATCCAGGCGTGGTATACAAAGGACTCACGGTCTGTTGAACTTGATCTACTTTCGGTGCTTTCATCCGTGCTATTCCACTCAGGAAAGAGTAAGACACAGCAGGAGTGTCTCCTATATGCAATTCATATGTATATTTGTTCCGATCCTTTCAATTTCAGAGTGCAACAGAAGTTAACGAAGCCCTTACTGTACTCTATGACAAGTGATTCCATTCCGATGACTTACTACTTTGCCAATTCGATGGACCTTGCAGAAGATCTCAGGGAAGTGTCTCTGTTCGAATATCAAATACTTGACGGCTTCAACTCCTGTTTGAAACAACTTGATAACCAAGAGTCAAACATATTGCAAAAGTATAAAGAAGCTATGGAAAAAGACGATGCCGGTTTCCTCGACATTAACATGATTGTGACTTTCTTGATGTATTATAAAATATACCCTCATCCATCACTGTCATTCACGGTTTCACGTCTCTTAGGTAACGAATTGCCTTGTTCCTCAAGTGGTGTGTCTCAAGCACTTGAACGTATCGGGGTGTCAGACACAATCTTTCCATCAGAAATACAATACGAGCCGGAACCAACGTTGCTGAAAGATAATATGAAACACATCAGAGTTACAAATACATCAAAGGTGTACCTTCTTCCTTCAGAAAAGCTGGAGAATTTGGGTCTCGACATGTATTCTGAACTTGGCATCAGTCTGGAAAAGGAAAGAGATTTTTGGATGTTCAATATCCATGTGCCTGATGTTGGCTCACAAGTTCCGCATATCTCTAAATCTATTGGAGATGTTTTGCAAAGAGTTAGTGATGTTGATCTTCATACGAAAACTGATTCCTTGTTTTCCCATGACACGCTCAAGAGCCTTGCATTTCATAAGGACAAAGAATGTCTTGCATTCACAATTTCTATCAAGTATCCACTTGGTACGGATAAGCCCTGGTACAAGACATCAACCACAGTGAGACTTGAAAGGCTAGTCAATGTCCAATACGTTCCACTCCATGATTTGAACGAACTATGGAGATCACGATTCCCAATTTTCAGTGAGCTCTTGAGTATATTCATGTCCAACGATTTTAGGACGCTAGAGTCTAATGACCGGAATATACTGTTGAATATGATTAACATGATTGACTACTGGTGTCTGAAGAGAGGGTATGAATGTTCGATGGATCAGCATTTTACTAAAAGACCGGTATCTTCAAGTTTCCAGTTCATCGAAGGGGAGTACTCAAGTAACTTCCTGGACTATGTTAAGCTAGAGCTTAGCACAATTGCATCGCATCATCTTCTGCAGTTCTCTTCGAAGCACAGCATCCCCCAAATAATTCAGACGCAAGACGTATTACCTCCTCTGGAAGACACTTTCCGAGTTCAAGCTTCTAATCTTGTCATCCCACAGTACGATGCGCATGGATACAATGAGCTCACGTTCTCGAAAGATTCATCAGGTTTGACTCCAATCTCAAATTATCTGGCTGCTATCTCTTTCCTTTCACCTGTAAAAGTTGGAACCACCACTGGGCCATACGCATCTCTTGGGCTTGAGGATGGATTTTGCGACATTACAACCACATTGAGTGATCTTGAATCAATTGCTAATCAATGGCAAATCATCAGCTATCTCCAATCACAGTTTGTTGCTTCGCAGAGTGATTATAAAATGGGCGTGTCCAGACTCTTCATGAAGGGGTTTAAAATGAAATCCTCCTCTGAACTCCAAAGGTTCTACGATATCAATATAAGGCCTGCAAAAGAAGCCAATGCCGATTTACAACAAAGAGCTCGTAAGAACGCAATTCTACGAGCTCTGAGATCTGAGGACGAGGAATCCTGGGTCTTCTTCAAATGCATTGTCCTGAGACATTCGAAATTCCCAGCACCTGCGAAGGCATATTGCTCCGATTTAGGGATTGAAGTTGATGTTCTACTGTCTCAGGAATTACCAGAGGTTCATTGTGGTGATCATTTAATCTGTAATAAGGTGGTTTCTCTTACGAACGATGAGTTGTGGTTACAAGTTTAAAACATACCTTGCATTTTCACTGTATATAATAATGTCCGTTTGCATTCATAAATCATTACCCTCTCTATATATATAATCTCGTCGCTAGGTTCTCAAAAGCTCTTTCATACGTTTCTTGTCACGTTTCACAATAGTCTCCAGCAAACGACTGGATTCGGTAAATGCCTCGATGATGAATTTTCTTACAGTCTGACGGTACTTGTACATCTCGAAGTACTGGAGGACGAGGTAGAAAACATCAGGGTCTTCGAAGCACTCTGGATGCTGTTTAGTAAAGGTTGTGAGCTCCTTGGATGCAGAATTCAGGTAGACGTGATTGCACAAATCTGCCACAATCTTCACAAGCTTCGTCAATATCATGTCCTCTGAATCTATCTCATTGAAGATGTTAAAATCTATGATTTCATTTGAGGCAATTTCATCATGATTGAACCCGATGAATTTCTGAGTATCCTTTGGAACAGAAATCCCTATTGATTTTTGATACACATCCAGCTTGGAACACCAAGAGTACTCGTCAAGAACTTCAACACCTTGCATATTTCTGGAAATGAGACCCAAAACATAAAATGCAATCCCTCTAAGATCGATTAGAGGACTATTATATGCAATTTGAACAATGTCTTCAATACAACCGTTAACATCTAGGGTTTCAATGCCTAGATCACTTGTGCTCATAAGGCCAATAGACCAGAGGCAAGCTTTCAATCTGAGATAATCAATTGTGGTAGGCTGTGTTTTACCTATACTTGTCGCATAGAAGCGTACCATGTTCACAAAATCAGTTAGTACACCTGATTGTACAATAACGCTAAATCCCTCCTCTGTCTTTATCAGTTCTCCGAAGAGGTTTGGAGGAAGTGAAACTGAAGGAGACACAAGAGGGTCATCCCAATCCTTGTCCATTTTCATGAGCAGTCTGTCAACCTCCAAAGCATAGTCAATATACTTCTCACCAGAAACCCAACTGTCAAACTCCTGGTCTATGAATCCATTATGATGAAGATATTCAAACCCACTAGATGTACTTAGAAATTTCATTAGCAGCGAGTCTCTTCCCGAACTGTACAGCTTGAGAATGTTAACACTGGGGTTCAGATTGATTATCTGGTCCATATGTCTAGCTGATTCGTCGCAGTATTCTGAGAGTACGGATATCACAATTGAGCAGACATCCTTGTCTTGTTCATAGAGTTGCTCAACAAGTAATTCACAAGCGAAGTCCCTCGTTTCTTCGTTCCTTATAAGGGTCCTCAGCAAATTGGTAGCACTGACCTTGATTTTTTTATTCTCAGAATGGAGAAACTTTGACAAAAGTACCCTTAATTGTCCTGGTGAGTCGTAGCTCATTTCATTCATAAACATAATGATCAAATCCTCACGACGGAACGGATCATCTGATATATGGTGTATGATACTGAAAATTTTCCATTGTTCCATCAGTTTCAAACCATTCTCATAAGAAGAAATCTTTCCTAGTATCGTAAAGTAGCCACTAGTCAATGTTGATTCTAATCTAGCTTTTGAAAAGATTTGATCTTTGGCATAGAAACCGCTATATGGATCCAGCTGAGCAAGGCACTCTGCAATCTGAGGGACGATTTTGTTCTCTTTTAAGATTAAGACACCCTGGTGGGAACTCAATAGACAGGTAATGATATCACAACCAAGCTTGATAAATCTGACGCTTGACTTTGTCCTTTTCGTAGCACTGAATTTATGCTTGAAGGGTCTGTAGAAGGATAATAAACGTTTCAAGAACTTTGTTGTTCTATTTATATCGTCGAGTCTCTTGCCATTCATAAAGGGTCCTTGGAATAGTTCGGTTAAAATATCGCAGTCCCATTCAACAAACTTCTTGGATGATAAAACCTTCGAATCTGAAATCATCTGTCTTAACCTGGTTTCATCCGCATAATAGCTGAAATTGTTTTTGCTTGATTTAGAGATCTTTGTAAAGTTCTCAGAGATTTTGACGTTTTGCAGTCCTAGATTGGTACGTCCTTTGTAAGACTTTCTCGTCAGTCTTTCCAATATGTACTCTGGTCTTCCATTGTTAGAGTCGGTTGAGTTAAAATTAACCATGATCTCTGCACTATCATCGATTGAGAACTCTTCCGGAACCAAGTTTGTCTTGATATTTGCCAACTCTGCAAGCATACAGCCAGCCTTTGTACAGTTTCCCTCATCTTTCGATGTTTCCAGAATCCCCAAGAGTTGTGGTACTATTCCACAACGAAACAAAATGGTAACTATGAGGGCGAGATAGTGATTGCTCAAGACGAATTGGTTTTCCAACTTTAGGGGAACAATCACTGTCTTT
Organism: Williopsis jadinii; assembly: GCF_001661405.1. Classification (NCBI taxonomy): domain Eukaryota; kingdom Fungi; phylum Ascomycota; class Saccharomycetes; order Phaffomycetales; family Wickerhamomycetaceae; genus Williopsis; species Williopsis jadinii. Next base: position 521,537 of record NW_017963652.1, read on the forward strand.
GTTGGTTGTGTAATTGGTTTTTTGCTGAGGGGTCTAACCATCAAAAGATCAAGAAAGAGATCTAACAACTTTGAGACAACCCCATTCACTGGGAATGATAGGCACGCAATCAGTTCCCTTAAAGGTTTGAAATCATCCATACAAAACCCGTGAAGTCCAGCAAGGTTCTTCAGGAACCTCGAAATGACGTACGCACTTGTCTGGATCTGATCATTGTTCAAATGGCCCTTCACTGGGAACTCAGTGAATGGAGATATAATCTTTTGCATGTCTTGTAGTTCGATGTGCTTCCGTCCCTCTTGCGTGTTCAACAACGACACGATAGTGGTGGCACACATCGAAGACAGCTCAAAGGGACCGTCGAGTATGAATTGAACAATCGAGTGTGGTCTAATCAGATCCGGCCTCAGCAGGCATATCTCGCACGACGTCTCTATACAAAGCTTCCTCATCTTGTCGTCAACCTGTTCAGCGATGGCCAGCACCGCATTGGCCAGCCCTCTCGTGATCTCCTTTGCACCGTTCGGGATGTCAAAGAACGCACGCAGCAGCTTGATCGCCTGCTCCCTCTCGATGTCGTGGTGAGAGCCTTTCGCCAGTGAGATAATCATCAACACGTCAAGCTTCAAAGAGATCAGCCCTTGGAGAGACGCAACATCGAATACAACATACCGGCATATCCTATAGCCTGTGGCGACAACTTCCTTCTTTGGATGTGTGAGCAGCGTCTGCAGCTTATGGCCAAACGCACTCAGGATCAAGTCCTCCTTGATATACGGGAACTTCTGTAACAGAAGTATCAAATCGTTGCCCTTCGTCACCAAATACTCCGCGTCCTGTGTACGCTCCCCCAGTGACGTTAAAAGGTCTGTCACTGCGAAAGTGGGCGAGGCGGTAAACCCTTCGTCGCTGCTGGGGATCTCTATATGATCCTCCAACCCATCTGAGAGGCTCATCTCGTCGCTAGTCCTTTGCCGCCGTGTGAACCGCCGTGTTTCAACGCTTTGTTTATGTCTCTGTTGTGAAAATCCACTGTGGAAACCCGCTGTGGAGGCTGTTGATGCCTATTTTCCTCCCGGCATGTCGGGTGCAAGGCAAGCGAGGAGTTAAAATTTCACGCTTTGCCAGATGAGGTTGAAGAAGAGCGCAAGCGACATTAGACAGTGCTGATCGGAAAAGCTCCCCATTGTTTCTACAGCTGACTGAAAGACAGGGTTGAAGAACAGAGAAGCGATGGCTACACAGACGCAACTTGTATCAGCGTGTGCTGTATCCTTTGTCACTGGCATCATCCTTTCTAACTGGTTGCCAATTGGGTCCCATCGCCAGAGGCATCGCAGGGCAAGGAACCGCAAGAAGGGGACGTCCGCAACGACGAGTGGCTCTTCGACGTCTACGACGCCGACGTCTGAGACCTCTGAGAACTCGGACGACGATGAAGGAAGCGTGTATTCGTCTGATTTGGAAGAGTCTGAAGAGGAAGACTTCCAAGTGGACTCCAGTGCACTCAACGATATACCTGGTGAGACCAGAATGGCACTCATCGTCAGAACAGATCTGGGAATGGGTAAAGGTAAGGCAGCAGCACAGTGTGCACATGCTGCGCTTGGCTGCTACAGACTGATGGAGCTGGACGGTGCCGAATCTCAGAACTTAACCATGCTGAAAAGATGGGAAAGAACCGGGCAGGCGAAGATTACACTCCAGGTCAAGAGCAAAGAAGATATGGATCTGCTCTATGCAAGGGCAATAAGTTTGAACATCAACGCCTATATAGTCCACGACGCTGGAAGAACACAGATCGAAGCTGGATCAGCTACAGTTCTTGGGTTGGGCCCAGCACCAAAGGTTGTCATGGATCAAGTCACTGGCGAGTTGAAATTGTACTAGTAACAGTTTACCATATTCATCATCTCCACAGCTTTTCCTCTATAACCCTTGTGTCTTGGACCACCACTCTTAAATACTTGGACCTACAAATAGCATATATCCCCATTATTGCCTTTTTATGATGTGATTATAGAATACCGTAGTTTCACTATACCCATCTCTGCACGACAACGGCATTAACGAGCCCCAATTCCTTGATGCTCTTTGATTTATCCTCAATTGGTTTCACAGGAAAAGCATAGTTCAAATTCCAGCCCTTTAAGCTGTCGGTTTGAGTAGCGACAAAGTCAAACAGTACTTGAACAGGGTCCGTAGAGTTAACACGGCGTATAACACGACGGCCATCTGCAAGACGGACTTGCACCTGTGAATCGCCTTGAGCTTCGGCTTCAGCTGGCTTGGACTGCTCTTCTACCTTTGGGGTTTCCTCACGTGACTGTGGTTGCGATGCCACGTAATCTGGAGATACTGGTGATCCCAATCTATGTCCTTGGCCGTGGAATCCGCCTACTGTTTTCTTTGGTGGCTTGTACTCCTCATCCAACTTCTTCATAACGTTCACGACAACTTCTTGTCCAAACTCAACATCGAGCAACGACAATGGTGCTCTTCCAGCGTTCAATTCGTTCAAGTAATGTGAGTTTGCCGGGTCGTCATAACGGTATAGTTTGCCTTCGCCAACTTGAAACCCATCTTTCCAAAATGTGATTTCCCTATGGGCCTTTTCCAACTTCTTTGGTGCTGTTGAGCCAATCTTCTGTGAAGGTGTTGTAGAATCACCCAATCTATATCCAGAGCCTGAAAACTTTGGAACCTGAGGCTCATCGTCAAACTCGCCGCCAGCTGCTCCTGCATCGCTTTCAGCTTTCTTCAGCAGATCTTGAACCAGTCTGTTGGCGTTATTAGGATTCTCAACGTTGATTCCGGAGCCACGTCCACCACCGGCAAAGAAGTTCTGTTCGTCATTCTCTTCCTCCTCCTGGGAATTCACCAATTGTTGGAAGGACTTGAACTTTGGCGTGGCCTTCTTCTGTGTGGCCTTCTTCTGCGCCGAGCTGGCGTTGCTCTGTGTGCCCTGTGGCTGTGGAGATGGGGACGAGCGTTGCGTTGGACCATTGTAGAAGTCCTCTAGGGCTTGCTGTTGCTCCATGTCAGTACAAGGCCAGATGGTAAAACTTGCTTAACATACTTGAACGTTCCAGTTGTTTCTCTCCAAGATCTCCTTAGCTACAGTCTGTGGCACTTGAGTGAGTGCGGAGAAGTTCTCCAGGGCGGCGTTCTCATCCATTGTTTAAGAGCAAGGGTGGTGTTCCAATTGGTCAGTGCTGTGTCGCTTTGCGAGTCAATTGTCCGTAACAGGCTCGCTCTCTGCTCAATTACCCTTCTTGGAGGACTGTGCTGTTGTTTCGTGGTTGTTGAAACGACAGTCCGTGCGCGTGTCCCCACCGAACGGCGATGCTGAAGGAGGAAAGGGTGGCGACAAAGCGCACACCCGCACACCACATCCGTACACCTACACACCCGCACACCCATCACCGGCCCCTGGCGCGCACCATCGCACGTGACATCGCACAAAAACGCACCGCGCCCGCTACGCGCACGCAAATTGCACAGATTGCACAAATTGCACAAATTTCACATGCGAAAGCGCTGACTCCTCCCAGACACCCTCACACCCGCACACCCAAACAACTCCGAGCACACACCCTGCACACACTGCCTGGCCGTTCGTATAGACGGTGGGGACGGCCAGCAAACAACAATACACCACCTAACAACCAAGGCACAGCTATCAAAATGACACAATAAGTGACACCTTCAACAACTCAAACCATCACGTTTAAATCCTCCAACTCAGTAGGCCCCAATTGCGCGTGGCCCGCCCTCCCGCCGTTTCTTCGCCAACGGTGGTGCTCTCAATGTGCGTCCTTCCACCTGAAAGCGGTGATTAGCTCGCTCTTCCACATGCAAAAAAAATTTTTCACTTGAGCTCGACAGGAACGAGCTGGGATCAATAGCTGGCGCTTAAACGCAGCGCTTGTGTGTAGTATATATATATTGGAGCAGATTCCCACGTTTACGAAAATTTTCTTTGTGGCTAATCTTTTTTCTTTTCCTCTTCTCTTGTTCTTCAACAACAAATTGAATCAGTTCAATTGACTTCTTCTACTAATCTAACAATGGTTCAATCATCTGTTCTTGGTTTCCCACGTATTGGTGCTCAGAGAGAGCTTAAAAAGACCACCGAGGCTTACTGGCAAGGTAAGGTCTCCGTCGAGGAGCTCTTCAAGGTTGGTAAGGAGCTGAGAGCTCACAACTGGAAGTTGCAGAAGGAGGCTGGTGTGGACATCATTGCTTCCAACGATTTCTCCTTCTACGACCAAGTGTTGGACTTGGAGGTTTTGTTCAACGTGATCCCAGACCGTTACACCAAGTACGACTTGCAGCCAATTGACGTTCTGTTCGCCATGGGACGTGGTTTGCAGAGAAAGGCCACTGAGACCGCTAAGGCTGTCGACGTGACTGCCTTGGAGATGGTTAAGTGGTTTGACTCCAACTACCACTACGTCAGACCAACCTTCTCCAACTCCACCGAGTTCAAGTTGAACGGCCAAAAGCCAGTTGACGAGTACTTGGAGGCTAAGGAGCTGGGCATTGAGACCAGACCAGTCCTCGTTGGTCCAGTCTCCTTCTTGCACTTGGGTAAGGCTGACAAGGACTCCTTGGACTTGGAGCCAATCTCCCTCTTGGAGAAGATCTTGCCTGTCTACGCTGAGATCTTGAAGAAGCTTGCTGATGCCGGTGCTAAGACCGTCCAGATTGATGAGCCAGTCTTGGTTTTGGACTTGCCAGCCAACGTCCAAGCCGCTTTCAAGACCGCTTACGAGTACTTGTCTAAGCAAGAGGGTTTGCCAGCTATCACCGTTGCTTCCTACTTCGGTACCGTTGTTCCAAACTTGGATGCCATCAAGGGTTTGCCAGTTGCTGGTTTCCACATTGACGTTGTCAGAGCTCCAGAACAATTGGAGGCCGTTGCCGATGCTTTGACCCCAGAGCAAACTTTGTCCGTTGGTGTCATTGACGGTCGTAACATCTGGAAGGCTGACTTCGCCAAGGCCTCTGAATTGGTCAAGAAGGCTGTCGAGAAGTTGGGTGCTGACAGAGTCATCACTGCTACCTCCTCTTCTTTGTTGCACACCCCAGTTGACTTGAACAACGAGTCCAAGTTGTCCGAGGAAATCAAGGACTTCTTCTCCTTTGCTACCCAAAAGTTGGGTGAAGTTGTCACCGTTGCTAAGAACGTTTCTGGTGAGGACGTTTCTGCTGCTTTGGAGGCTAACGCTGCCTCTGTCAAGGCCCGTTCCACCTCTTCCATCACCAACGATGAGACCGTTCAAAAGAGAGTTGCTGCTATCGATGATGCTCAAGGTCGTCGTGCTTCTCCATTCACTGAGAGAATCAAAGAGCAAGAGAAGGTTTTCAACTTGCCATTGTTCCCAACCACCACCATTGGTTCCTTCCCACAAACCAAGGACATCCGTATCAACAGAAACAAGTTCACTAAGGGTACTATCTCCAAGGAGGAGTACGAGAAGTTCATTGAGTCTGAGATTGAGAAGGTTGTCAGATTCCAAGAGGAGATTGGTTTGGACGTTTTGGTCCACGGTGAGCCAGAGAGAAACGATATGGTTCAATACTTTGGTGAACAATTGAAGGGTTTCGCGTTCACCCAAAACGGTTGGGTCCAATCTTACGGTTCCAGATACGTTCGTCCACCTATCATTGTTGGTGACGTTTCTAGACCAGCCCCAATGTCCGTCAAGGAGTCCGTCTACGCTCAATCCATCACTACCAAGCCAATGAAGGGTATGTTGACTGGTCCAGTCACCATCTTGAGATGGTCTTTCCCAAGAGTTGACGCTTCTCAAAAGACCCAAGCTTTGCAATTGGGTTTGGCTTTGAGAGATGAGGTCAACGACTTGGAGGCTGCCGGTATCAAGGTTATCCAAGTCGATGAGCCAGCTTTGAGAGAAGGTTTGCCATTGAGAGAGGGTGAGGAGAGACAAGACTACTACAAGTGGGCTGCTGAGTCCTTCAGAATCGCCACTGCCGGTGTCAAGAACGCTACTCAGATCCACTCCCACTTCTGTTACTCTGACTTGGATCCAAACCACATCAAGGCCTTGGATGCTGATGTTGTCTCCATTGAGTTCTCCAAGAAGGACGATCCAAACTACATCCGTGAGTTCTCTGACTATCCAAACCACGCTGGTCTCGGTTTGTTCGATATCCACTCCCCAAGAATCCCATCTAAGGAGGAGTTTATCCAAAAGATCGCCACCATCTTGGAGGTTTACCCAGTTGAGAAGTTCTGGGTCAACCCAGATTGTGGTTTGAAGACCAGAGGCTGGGAGGAGACCAGAGCCTCCTTGACCAACATGGTTGAGGCTGCTAAGTACTACAGAGAGAAGTACGCCAAGAACTAAACTGGCCACTCGCTCTGAATCACTGAAATGTCTAAACTTTTACCTCATCAATTCAACATTTGTTTGAGGGCTTAATCTACCACCACTTAACGTTTTACGACTTCACTTCTTCCATTTTTTCTATATACATAAAAAGATAATGTCTGTTGCACTATTGCATTGGGTTGTTACTGGGATTTCAACATCGGTTAATGAAATATATAACGTTTCGATAAGTTTTGCTGTGTCTTTGTAGCTGAAAGTGCTGGAGTGTTTCTGCCCTCGTCCGGGGCGGTGATACTTTTCCGCTTTCTCACCACTCCCTTCACGCTATACATTCGAAGGCCAACGGTAAACATCAACACACGCGCAATGTTCGGCATTCAGCCACTGAGCAGTGGAAGGTTGTTGTCATTTGGATTGAGAGGACCTGCTAAGGGCATCATCTCACCGCCATTTCTCGCAAACTATGGCCATTCATGGGGTCTGTCCCAACACGCTTCGCAGGCATCAGCTCGTCCAATGAGGGCGCCTGCTGGTCGTTTGTTCTCCTCCTCATCATTCATTGGTTATAGACGCAGTCGTTTTGATTTCGACCCTCCTCGCTTCAACAGAGGCCCCTCTAACGGGATCTTCTCGCTGGTTCCAGATGCGATGAAGACCATGCTTGCCGTTGTGGGAGGATGTGCGTTTCTGATGGTTTTTGGTCCCTTGTTCTTCATCGTTGTCCCGCCGTTGTTCCTAGGTGGGTTCTTCCTGGTGAGACACAACCTGAGAAAGAGAAGCAAAGGCATGTCGGAGCGCTGGGAAAGGCTCGAAACCTCACAGTTGAAGTTCAAAGGCACTGAGATGGACACTGACCACCTGGAGAAGTGGACCAAAGACAGAGTTGCCATTGCGCTCGAGAGAAACGAGCATGACATTGTCAACAACATGGGACTTGACGTTGAAGGCTCACACCGAGACTTCCTCTCCAGGTTGAGCCTGACGGGGCCTGAAAGCATCGACCAAGACATCCGTATGAACGACCGCATCAGAGCACCACAGAGAATCACCGTAATAACGTACGGGCTCGAAGACCTGGACTCTGGCTCGAGACTCACGAAAGTCGGCACCGTGACTGTATCACTGCTACAGCACAGCATCGCTGATCTCCTGGACATCAACAGCGTCACCCAGAATGCCATCATCGAGGTTCAACCACTCTCGATCTTCAAGAGAGCCACGGTGCTGGACACACAGGACTCCTACTCCAGCAGTCCATTCCTTGATATTAAGGCCAACAGAACAACGAGAAGATGAGGCCACGGTCTGTATATATGCACATCGAGGTGTATAACATCAAGATATAACACCAATATATAACACCAATGTATAGCATCAAGATATAAGATCAATGTATAGCATCAAGATATAAGATCAATGTATAAGACCAAGATATAACACCAATATATAACACCAATGTATAGCATCAATATATAACACCAACACAAGTTGATCCTTAGTGCTTGGTCCCTTTGCTGGGAACTCATCTAAGCGATTCGAGATGACGAGCTGTAGCCAAGTCTGGAACTGGCGTATAAATCTCTGTAAACCTCCCTTGTCCATCGTCTCGAGGCATCACACCATCAGCTCCATGGAATAATCGCCTGTTGATGGCCATTGAGTAAGCTCCACCTCGGTACCACCAGTACTGTTCGCTCCGGCCAATTACAACGAAAGAATCGTACTAATTACTCGAAAGTATTTGGCTGTGATTGGCCCCAGCATGATATCCTTCGTGTACTGTGGAGGCATGCTTATGCCTTCACAGTCTCCGGGGTAACGAAGAACCAGAATTGAAGCAAAAGAACAAAACGTGGTGAATTGCTTTGGAAGAACCACCATCCAATCAGGCTCAGAGTCGATATACATGACGATATAGATCAGCTCTACAGCCTGGCCCGCCAGAATGTCCTCATTATGTTCTGTTGTAGGCATATATGCGAATCTATGCCTTCTTTTGTTTGACGATACGATACAAATGTATGGGTGGCAATATCTCAGGAAGCAGTCCCCAACGAACGCCCATACTTGGCACATCTCTTACTCAAAGTGTTCACCACCAGCTAATCCACTTTGAAGGCATTTGAATACCGATTGCCCACCTTTGCTAGCATCTCTCCAATTCCAATATTCCCATACTGAAGACTAGCACCTGTATACCAGTGTGTCCCGTACCACTCTTCTCCTACACCTCCCGCGGTAATCGGCGTGCGAGGGCAGGGGCTCCGTTCTCTCTCTCTCTCTCTCTCTTACTGTTTTCTACCAGCGAAGTAAACTTCACCTCGCTGCTGAGTTCCAGGGTATTAGTCAGGCCAATTGAGCTCAATTCGACGAGGAACCGGTAAAGAAGAACGATGAATGCACCACCTATTGTGTTAGACCAAGGTACCGGGTTTGTGAAGATAGGACATGCCGGTAACAACTTCCCAGAACACACGTTCCCTTCGATTGTTGGGCGTCCTATTCTGCGTGCTGAGGAGAGAACGGGGGACGTTGAGATCAAGGACATCATGTGTGGTGATGAGGCGAGTGCAGTGCGCTCCTCGCTGCAGATCTCGTACCCTATGGAGAACGGTATCATCCGGAACTGGGAGGATATGGAGCACCTGTGGGACTATGCCTTCTACGAGCGTCTCCAAGAGGACACGAGAGGTAAGAAGGTGCTGCTAACCGAGCCTCCGATGAACCCTTTGAAGAACAGAGAGAAGATGTGTGATATGATGTTTGAGAAGTACCAGTTCGGCGGCGTGTACGTTGCCATCCAGGCAGTTTTGGCGCTGTATGCCCAAGGTTTGAGCTCTGGAGTTGTCGTTGATTCCGGTGACGGTGTTACCCATGTGATCCCGGTGTACGAGTCCGTTGTTCTGAACCATCTTACAAGAAGACTGGACGTTGCCGGTAGAGACGTTACGAGACACTTGATCGACTTGCTCTCGAGAAGGGGCTACGCCTTCAACAGAACTGCGGATTTCGAAACGGTTCGTCAGATCAAGGAGAAACTGTGCTATGTCTCCTACGACCTGGAACTCGATGCCAGGCTGTCCCGTGATACGACAACTCTTGTTGAAAACTATGAATTGCCAGATGGACGTGTCATTAGAGTTGGCTCTGAAAGATTCGAGGCCCCAGAGTGTCTCTTCCAGCCAAACTTGGTTGACTGTGAACAGCCAGGTATGGGTGAATTATTATTCAACACCATCCAAAGTGCCGATCTCGACGTGAGATCTTCCCTTTATAAAGCCATTGTCCTTTCCGGTGGCTCCTCTATGTATCCGGGTTTGCCTTCAAGATTAGAGAAAGAGTTGAAACAGCTATGGCTCACAAGAGTGCTTCATGGCGACCCTTCCAGATTGGACAAGTTCAAAGTTAGAATCGAGGATCCACCAAGAAGACGACACATGGTTTTCATCGGTGGTGCTGTTTTGGCTAACATCATGGCTGATAAAGATCACATGTGGATCTCTAAACAAGAATGGGAAGAGAGTGGAGCTCAAGCCTTGGTAAAACTTGGTCCAAGATAGGCTCCGTCATGGTGTGTGTGCGTGTGTGTTTTATATAAAATGAATAAATAAAGCAATTGAATTGAGAGAAGAAGGATCTTTGATACATGTATTGATGTTTAACAGCTTTTTTTTCTTTCATTATGACTGTTACATTATGTAGTTGAACTTGGAGTTGCCTGTTTGAATGCAAACGTCAGGTACGAAGTGTGAGATTTCACCTCGGCCTCTGTCTTTGACACTTTGATCCAATTGAAAGCTTCATCACCGTCTTTGATTCTCAAGCCTCTTCCAAATGGATTGAATTCTGTCCTGTCCACTTTGGTCTCCTCCTTTTCGAGTTCCTTTCTCTTTTCAACCTCCTGCTCTGAGTCTTCGTCCCTTGGCTGGCCATGCTCCGCGTAGAACCTCCTCTTTCTCTCGATCCCTTCTAGCTTACGTCTCTTGACATCCTTGAGCCTGAGAACTGCGTCATCAACTTGTCTCACCATCTGTTGTCTTGCCTCCCATCTACGGGCTTGGATCTCAACCATCTGTACGGATGTCCATCCGTACTCTTTCAGCGCGTCCAAGGTCTTTGACACTTGTTCTATACAAGGACTGAAGCAGCAGATACCAACTTTCTCATCCTGACTGATAACTTGCGACAGGTGCGCAATGGCTTCCCATGGCGCCGGAAGGTCCAAGAACACAGACGTTGCCTTGACGTCCCCGTCGTAGTTGGAGATTTCAAAGCCGTCTTTACAGACATCCCTGTGATTGATAGTCACCGGCGTGCCCAGCAGGCCGTGCTCTTCGAACTCCTTCTTCGCCTCCAGGAACCTAGGCTCGTGGAACTCATAGGTGAAGAGATGGCCCTCCGCTGAAACGGTTCTCGCCAGCGCGTGAGAGAACGACGCAGACCCTGTGCCGGCCTCGATGACCCTGGACCCCGCCGTGATCCCCAGCCTCTGCGTTATATAGCTCGAATCTGGCGTGTACACGATCTGCGTTCTATGCGGCAACGACAGCGTCCACAGCTCTGCGCTTGGCTGTAGCAGATGGATGAACCCATACCCTTTGATACTCGCCATTTGAGTCCCGTACTTGAGCCCGATCATCTGCGCGTGAGGGAAAGACCCGAACCTCGTGTTCAGCGTCTCCTCCTTGTTTATCACGATCGGCTTGATCGCATCTCTGCCGAGAAACGCCAGCACCAGGTCGCCTTCGCCAATCGTGTCCTTGTAGCCAATGAACGACATCACACAGTCCAAGCGCTCTGTTTTGTATCTCTGTTTGTGTCTGTGGGCCTTTGCTCGAGGGAAGCGAGCTCATCGGCATAAATTTTTTTTAGCTTTTCCTCATCTCCCGCGAACTCGTTTGATGGCCACAAAAACAAGCGCCGCGAATATTTCCCCATTGGGGGCTTTCCAAACAGCCGAGGTTTCTCGAGCTCTGACCAACAACGAAGACAAAGTGTCAGGTTTTATTGGGGGAGCATTTGTGCCTGGAGGCCTTACCCCGCAAAGCTCCCAGCTCAGCTCTAAGCATCCACGCTGGAGTAAACAAGTTGATTGTACCACAGCAACGGAGCGGAGCACTTTGGAGGAGGAGGGGGAAATGACGGAGCAACGCCGAATAAAGCAGCGGTTAAATGGGCGAGTCCATGATCAACAGCTGACTTCCCACCTGGCTTTTGTTGGTGTGTGAGGTAGCGTTACGCTGGGCTGAAGTTGTTTGTTGGGATATAAAAGGAGGTGATTCTTCAGCTGATCGGGTGTATTGTGTTGTGCTGTTGCTGTTTGCTCTCGTTGTGTCCGCTCTCAATTGATCTAAGGTTGCTTCCACTATGGCTGTGTTACCGCTGGAGCACTACATTCCACAGATTGTGAAGGATAAGGTGTCGCCAAGGGCGTGGGGAACCCTGGAAAGGGTGAAACAGTTTGTCGAGCAGGACTGTATCCCAGCAGATGAGATATACTTCTCACAGGTGTCGTCGGACCCAGCGCTGCGCTGGAAGTCCGTCCCGCCAATCATCGAGACTCTGAAAGCAAGGGCAAAGGAACTGGGGCTGTGGAACTTGTTCCTGGCCGGCTATGATGAAGGGCCAGGCTACACCAACTTGGAGTATGGCCTGATGGCGCAGTTTCTGGGAAGAGCGCATACCGCCCCAGAGGCCACCAACACAAGCGCCCCAGATACTGGGAACATGGAGCTGTTTGTTAAGTATGCGACTCAGGCGCAGAGAGAAAGGTGGTTGAAACCGTTGATGAACGGTGATCTACGCTCTGCGTTTCTCATGACTGAGAAGGGCGTCTCGTCTTCCAATGCGCTCAACATTTCCCTGAGCGCTAGGAAAGTTGGGAACGGTGAAGTTGAGCTCCATGGAACCAAATGGTTTGCGTCAGGTGCGGGCGATCCACGGTGTTCTGTGTGGCTTGTTATGGCCTTAACGAACCCGGAGAACAAGGACCCTTATAAGCGTCACTCAGTGCTGGTTATTGACACGAAGGAGGCACTGAAGCAGGCGGACAAGGTGCGTGTTGTGCGCCCGCTTGAGGTGTTTGGCTTTGACGATGCTCCTCACGGGCATTGTGAGATCGAGTTTAAGGGTCTTCGGGTCCCGTATGACGTGTTGGACAGTGAAGGGGAAGGCTTTAAGCTGATCCAGAGCAGATTGGGCCCTGGTAGAATCCACCACTGCATGAGAATTATCGGCATGGGCGAAGAGGCTATACAGCAGGCTGTCAAGCGTGCCTCATACCGCAAGATCTTTGGTCAACTGTTCTTGAAGAAGGAGGCATTCATCTCCAACGTTGCGGAGAGAAGAATCTCACTGGAGAGGGTTAAGCTGTTGGTTCTACAGGCAGCGTTGGCAATTGATCAAAAGGGTGCTAAAGATGCAAAGCGAGAGATTGCTTTGGCCAAGATTGACGCCCCAAGAACTGTTCTGGAGATTATCGATTGGGCTGTCCAGGTCTACGGAGGTGAAGGTGTGTCTCAAGACACACCACTAACAAGGCTTTGGATATACGCAAGAATGTGTAGAATTGCGGATGGCCCAGATGAAGCTCACTTGGATCAACTCGGTAAAGCAGAGTGTAAGAAGGCAGATATGATCAACGAGTTTTATAACTCCGTAGAGGGAAACAGAGAGAGATTGTTAAAGCTCTAAGCTGTGCTGGTTTCCAGCCTATGTATAAAATCAACTAAATGATACGTTTCTATACTCGATGATGTATTATAAGACATAAAGACAAGAAAAGCTTTTTCAAAGTGACGATTAGAATTCCACAAAGGACTCTGTAACTTTACCATACTTATGGAGACTGCTAGATTTGTGCTTGTGAATCTTAACAGCGTTTACACTTATCTGTTTCTGCTCTCTTTTGGCATCATCAAATGGTATTCTCTCAAGTTTATCAATTGGTTCATCCTCTTTGTCAATGTCCAAATCCCCGATCATCAACAAATTCTCACCACGGATTAGTAAGTCACCAATGTACTCCTCACCATAACGGTTATCAGGGAGGTATATTCTCTCAAAGGTATCTTGGATGACAATACTTCCGTATTGGTCAAATACTCTCAGGACCCCAAACAGTTGACGTCCATCGGTCATCATTACACACACTTTACCTATACAGCGACGAGCCGGATTAGTTTGATTCAAAAAGATGAAAGATTCTTCCCTGTATGTTCAGGATACTCATAGACATGTACTTACGGTCGACATAACCGACAATAGCAGCAGCAGTGGTGAAGGAATAGTTTTCCAATACTAACCCACTAACTTCTCCTTCTGGCTCTTGCTTCTTTTGTTGTTCAACCTCTGGTGTTTTATCCTCTGAACTCATGTTTTTGCAACTATCGGAAACTATATCTAACAGCCAAAGCAGTTGTATATATGAAGTATAATACAGGGATACTTGTGTCGATTACAACTTATCCGTTTTGCTTAATTCATCCAAGATGAAGTACCCACCACTAGAGCATTGAACTTCGCTGGACTAATTTCCCGCGAATATTTCCCCATTAGTGTTTTCAAATACGTCACGTGACCTGGCGTTTACCAAAAAAACAAAAAGAATGAAACGGACAGGAATTGAACCTGCAACCCTTCGATTGCACTATTCCAACTGGAGTCGAAAGCTCTACCATTGAGCCACCGCTTCATCTTCGGAATTTTGACAGAGGGTTCTCACTGAGTACTACGGAGTTGGCATTTGATTACTTAACTGCTAAATAAGCAGCTTTCATAGCATAATACCATTGTAATTATATGGATTTGCATATGATAAAACCATCAATATTATGATGTTCGAAAACAACGAATATAAATGTATTTCCCCTCTAGTTTGGAGGAAGAATACGAGTTCATTTTACATCGGAATTTTTCAAGTGAAGGCTAAATTTTCATATAAACAAAAGAGTTGAGTGTATCAATTAAGCAATAAATTATCAAGGAAATAAGACAATTGATCTATTAAAAATGAGTGCTTATATGCTTCTCAACTTTTGCTAACAGGATATTAGCTTTTTGCCCTTCTTGGTCAATGTTGGTCTATAAATTCAATGATGTTCAATCCAAAACAAGAACATCCGAACACCAACCCTCCGCCTCTGAGCTTATACGCGTTGCATCAACGTCTTAAATTAAACAGCTTTATACTTGAATACAGTGAATCTTCAGACCACTGAAGCTGTGCTTGGATACATAGAGTGTGTTTTACCTGTGATTTGATCACAAGACTATATATAACCCGTCACATTAAAATATAACACCTAATTATGCAAAACGAAACCAACGGTGTGGTGTCGACATGATGATATCTTTACATGATCACACAATCTTTATCCTTCTTATCCTTTTTAGATTTCTTTCTCTTTGGATCTTCTTTCTTACCGTTCGATTTTGATTGATTTGCTGTTGCACTCTCTGATGAGCCCAACTTTTGCAATTTGATCGCAGCCTTTTCATCACCTCTATCCCGAGCCATCTTGTACCAAGATTTAGCAGTTTCTAAGTTGGCTTCACACCCAATACCCTTTTCGTAGAAATGTCCCACAGTGTAGAGGGCCTTTGTGAATTTCAAATTAGCAGCTGCTAAAGCCCATTGGAAGGCTTCGTTCTCGTCCTTTGGTAAATTTGGTGGATTCCCAACTAGATACCACGCACAGAGTGCCAACATTGATTCTGCATCACCACCCAGAGCTGCTTGGGAGTAATAGTGAATCGAAAGATCAGGGTCCTGAGGCACCACATCGTCACCCATTTCGTAAGCTTTACCCAATATGGCAGCGGACTTTACATGTCCTAAGGATGCAGATTGAACGTAAAGCTCCATAGCATATTTATGGTCAGGAATAACGATATCTAGGAACCCTGCGTCTTGAATCTTTGCCAATTCATAAGGAGCTGCATTCGTCAATTCATTTGCCCTTGTAACTGCTCTTGTTAACCATTGGATACCACTTCTCTTAACGTTGGTGTTATCTGCAAATCCCATCTTGGAGTAAAAAGAGTACATACCCAATTTGTACATAGCAGCAGGATGGTTCTTTGCTGCGGCAAATTTAAGGAAATCCACAGCCCTTCTTGAATCCCTTGTTGTTCCTAAGCCTTCCTCATAGCAGTATGCAGTTCTGTACGCAGATTCTATATGACCATGCTTTGCAGCACCTTGAAACAGCGCAAAAGCCTCTTTGTTATCAACTTTCCCCAGAGCACCTGAACTATAAGCATCTGCAAGTAAGTATTGTGCATCTGTATAGCCCTTATCCGATAATTTCTTCAAGTAGTGCACTGCCTCTTTCAAGAACTGTTTCTTCAAATCCCTTTCCGTTGTTGAAGATTTATCACCACTGTTCTCAGGAGCATCACTGGGCTGTAACGTCAACGCAGTTTGTAACATGTATTGGGCATATTGGAACAAAACCTTTGGGTCGTTAGATTTCTTAACGTTTTTCCTGTACATTTCAATGGTCTTCATCCTTGGTAGTAGGGAGGACTGTGAGTTTTCACCCAAGTACTGCTTGATTAAGTTATGTGAAACGTCAGACATGCTTTCGTTTGTCAAGGTGAAATGTGTTGATTCGTTTCTGTCCAATAGGTATAGATGTGACAAGTCAACAGATTTGGAGCCTCTTGCATGGGATGGTTTACCCTGTTGATGTTGCAGCTGATTTTGTGAGGACAAGTCAGTACCACTTGTTGACATTGGAGAGCTCTCCCTAACAAAGGTTCCATCTGGCGTGCTCGCTAGCGGCATGCTGAAAGAGCGAGCACCAACAGGTGTATCTGGCGCTCTAGGCTGTTGTGGATAGCTCTGGTCATTCAAAACAACGTAACCACCATGGCTGCGCTGAAACGAGTCCGTTGAAGAGGTTTGTGATTTCGACACACCCATCGAGAGCGGTGGCGGGGGAGCATACTGTTGTTGGTCCTCCACATAATTCAGTTGATTCGGCAAACGTGAAGCCTGTGCATTCACTCCATAGACATCTCTGTTGCTGTCACCACCGTCACGGAAGCCGTCACGGAGACCGCCGCGGCCACCGTAGTGCTGGGACTGCTCCTTTTGTGCCATGGCGTTAAAAGTTTGTGACTGTGGATACGGATCAACATGGGTGCTCTCAACAGGAGCCTGTAAAGACGACTCGTAGTTTCGCATACTCGGATTTGCACTTCTATAAGTTGTCCCGGACGTTGTCGACGAGGACGCATGCGATTGACCAAGTGCAGGGGTATTTGTATGGTCTAGTCGACCTGTGCGGATGAGGTTGACGTCCCTGTAAGGATGCACGGAATGTGTGTTTGACATGCTTCAGTTGGTGTCTGCCTATTTTCTTCTTCTCAGCGCAACTACTTTGCTTAGCACGGAAGGGCACTGACAACACTGCTAGTTAGTAACCGCCCGGAGTGCTCTCGAACAGAATGGCGTGGTTTGTGTGAATCACTGAGGTCAGCGAGACAGATTTGTGAAGACGTGAGGAAAGATGAGCTCAAATACGATGGACTCAAAACGAGAAGAAACACGACACGACACGCGGGGGAGGAACACAAAGAACGTGACGGAGGAAGGGATCGATGTACTGAAATTCCTTGGAACAGATCAACAACAACAACAGAAAACCCCTTTTTTGCTTTATGTCTTGTCCCTGTTCTTCTTTGCTTGTTTCTTTTTCCTATGAATTTACGGTTTCGTGGTTGTTTACAGCAATTTTCGTAGAAAGGTATTTTAAGCCCAAAGTCTCTCTTGTGCGAGACCAGCGTTTTTTCTCTTTTGGCGCTTCTCTTCCCCTTCGAGACGCTTTTTTCTTCTTTCTGCTCTGTTTTGGCTCCTCCCTACGCGCGCGCGTTCGTGTGTGCACGGGGACAAACGCGCGTGTCTCCTACGCGGAATGAAAAACGGGAAACGGGAAAATTGGCCGTTGTCGTCCATAAATTAGGCAGATCGTGTGTGTGTGGGGGCAGGGGGGAGGGTGAGAGACTCCGATATTAACGAGATACTAACGCCATACAACGTATTAGAGTCTACCAATAGTTGTGTTGTTTTGTTTAGTTTGGCCGTCAACTGACTCATGGCTTAAAGCGATTTTCTTTTGATGGTGCCATGGGACCAAGCCGGTGCAGCGTGGGTGGTCTGCCTGTGTGCTGGGCTATAATTAGACCCTGGGATTATATGTGACATGTGTAACATATGCTCATATGCGTTAATTACAAGGACTCGAGGTGTGACGCGTGGTCTACACATGCTACGTACGCTTGCCATAGGGATGTCTCGGCAAGTGGAGCAGCACCAATGCTCTTGGATGATTGCTCCTGTGCATTTGCTCCTATACACTCGCTCTAAGACATCCACACACAACAGGTTCACACAGGCCACCAGATTGAACAGTGACATCGGACAGAACAGTGACATCGGACAGAACAGTGACATCGGACAGAACAGTGACATCGGACAGAACAGTGACATCGGACGGAACACTAACAACCATTAACCATAGCTCAAGTACCAACCAACCTCCCATTGATTCCCACACAGTTTCCGAACCCTACAGAAAAACAACACATGGAGGGACTATTAGTCTCGTTTATGCACACTGACGCAGTCCTAAGAACATTCCATGCATATTAATACCGTAGGTTTTCTGAGAGATGGGGGAATTTTACACCGGGATGAGATGTGTGCAACTAAAGTGACTTATGGCGTTAACAAATCAAGAACAAAGTCATCAGTACTTGTGCTATTCCAGGCCCCGAGGTCTCTTTTCGCAACCTCTCTCTTTGCATAGTACTCCAGGTTTCTTCTCTTCACTTCGATATACGTCGTACACCTTCTCTCGTCCAAGGCGAGGAACGGTTTACACCTCTTGAATAACGATACCCTGGAGAGACAGCTTTCACCTCTGGGTCTGACGAGACACTTCTTTGAATAGAAACCGTTCTTAACAAAATTATCAATGGCCTCATCAGGACAACCTTCAATGTGTACAAGACTCAAATTACTAGGAGGTTGATCCTCTTCAAACCTCTCCCAATCGTGACGTTTGCAAGTCTTTAGGGTCGCAAACTTGTGGATGGAACTACGGGCCCCATGCTTGAGTCTCCCATCAAAGCATCTAAACAGTGCTTCATCGTTACATCTGTCCCTTGGCAGCACCACGGAATGGATGAAAGCGTTCGATGGATCGACAAATTGACTGACAAGGGCATTTAAAACTCCACAGTATTGTTTCATAATGAGTTTATCAGAACAACTCTTCGACAACGTCAACGGAGAGTCCCTTCTACCAGGTTTAGTCCTTACTTTCCCCCTTAGCACAAAACATTCCCGACCTCTAACAACACCACCTTCAAGGATATGGACTTTATCCCATTTGACATCACTATCGTTACACTTATCCCTATCGTTGGACAAGAGCTCAAGTGAACAATCACCACACGGCGGTTCACTGATATAAAGAACTATCTTTAGCCCTTCTTTAAGCCGAAATTTGAAACAGCCGTTGTCTGTGGAATCGCACTTTTGGATAAACCCAGTAGTGTCGCTGTGACATTGTTCAACTACAAACTTGTTGAATGCCCTTAACGCTAAGATCTCCGCATGACAGTCGTGTAGAACCTTCCCATGGACCTTAGACAAGAATTTATCAGGAAGCGCCTTGACACCAGTGGTCACAACAACTGGACGGTACTCATCAGTATCCTCATCAACAATAACGATGCCCGATAATACTGTCCATTCCCTAACGTTACTCGGCTTCCGTATAGTGGGTGTACCTTTCTTACAATGCTTAAAGGTTTCAATAATAGATGTGGCAACTCTATCAGGGTCAACCATTCGTGCCCAAGGTTGTCTGTGGTGTTGGACCCTGCGGAGAGGGTGGAGGAGGCTCATCTTGAGAGATCAAAAGTTTTTCGCTATGCTTGACGCCGCGAGTGCTATGTCCGGAGCTGAACTGTGTGAGCCCATTGTAAGGATTATTCCCCATTAAATCAAACCTCCTTTTTATACTGTTCGTTTATAGTACATGTTATATATTTCAGTTCTTATACACACGACTCTTAGTGTAGTTCCATTTGCTGTGATGTTTCAGTGGGTGGAGCAGTTTTACTATCAGTATCGGGAACATTGGAGTTGACGTCGATTGAGGACAATGGCATTTTCTTCTGAGGTTGTCCATCCAACTCAGTCTGATGCTTTGCAATGATCTGTTGGCGTGACAATGCCCTTGGTAAGCTCTGCAATGTAGGAACTGTGATCTTTTGCCTCTTTGGAATTGGCTCATCGTCCCTTGAGTATCCAACTTTATTGACATAATCATTGAGATTATTGACATCGACACATGTTGAGTCCCTGTATGACTTCACAAAATCGTCTTGCCTATTAAGATAAGTATCAACGACTTGTGCCTTTGAAGATTCGATGGCCTTACCAGATTTGATAAAGGCAGCTTGAATCTTTCCTAAGGATTCACCAATCATTGATTTCAATTTTAGAAGCTCACCTTGAGTTATATCACAAGAGCTACCAACAAGAGTGCCGACCTTTGAAAGACATTCATCCAATGCTGCTGTCTTTGTTTGTAACTCTTGGGAAATATTCTCAAAAGACAAACACTGTTTATGAACAATATCAACAACCGCATTGTTAATTGGACCTAGGTCCACTTTCATATTACCTTCAATGTCACCCTTCAAACAGGAAAAGCTATCCTCAACCTGGGCTCTTGAGTCCCTAATAGTTGGTTTCCATTTGTTTTCGATAAATTTCTCCAAATCACTTGTCATTTGAGATTGTTTTTCGGTAATACGATCAAATTTAGGAATGAACGAGCTCAACTGTTCATCAAATCTCTGTTGCGCTTTTATATCATGAGCACTTATAAGAGAAGATATTTGCGACATCAACTCATTCTGTGACCGTTGACGGTTCTCCATCTCAGATTCTTTCCATCTTTTGAGCTCAGCAATCTCATCTTCGAGTTTTGAGCGTATCTCGTGGTTGGCTTCATTTGTTGCCAAAGTTGCAGTGACAACAATCTCATCCTTTTCTTCCAATACTTTTGTAACACTCTTAAGATTCTCATCCACTTTGGATTTCAAAGTAACACTCCCAGAGGCAAGAATTCCATCGATTTCCCCAATCTTTTTGTTTATATCTCCAGCCATATTCATGACATCAGACCTTAAACTGGATACTTCATTTGTGACTGAGTCATGCATTTCTTGGTTCTGAAGCTTTGAAACACCGATAAGATCAGATACCTCTTTTGAGCTGTTGGTGAGCGTGTTCACTGAAGAGCCAGCCAGTGACTCCATGTCATGACCAATTTCCTTTATACCGTTACATTTCTTTTCAATCTTTGACTGATGCGAATTGACAAAGCTTTGAAAGCCATCATTAAGCGCAGCTCCCAGTATTTTGTTATCATCATATAAACGAGATGCATTTTCAGTGAAAATTTTTGTCTGGGAAATGATGTGAGTTTTAGATGTCTCCAAAGATATCACATTTTCATCTTCGAGGTCATGCTTTTTGGCAATTCTATCATAAAGTTCTTCTCTAATACTGATTGTTTCCTGAAGGGTGGAATTCACCAAGTTATATGCATCTGCCAGCTCTTTTTCGGTTTCAACAAGGTTCTTATTCCAGAGTGCTTCAATCTTTAGTTCGCGTTCAGTACTGACCAATTTGGTGGAGCATTCCTCAAGTTTCTCCATTGAAATTTTCCTCTCTCTTTTGGCAATCTCAATTTCGTCTTCCACTTCTTTGATGTATTCCATCTGGTCTTCGAAATCCTTTTTTGACTTCCTGATCTTTTCCTCTAGCACATCAATTCTGAGTTTTTGATCATCAACCTGATTCTTTCTATTTTCACTCTCGGACATGATCTTATCCCAATGCTCATCTGAGACGTATACACCATTCTTATCTCTTGTTGCGTTCAAATCATTCCGTAGTCTCTCAATTTCTTGAACGTATTCCTTAATCATCATCTTCTTTGACATTGTTTGATTCAGTTGGGGTTTATTCTTGATACTTTTAGCTCTGTTAGCATATTCCAACGTGCTAACAGTTTCATCTAACGACGCCTTTGATGGTGAGATAGTAGCAATGATACATGTCTTTGTACGTCCTCCCAAAGAATCCTGTAAAAGCCTAGTCAATTTAGACTCCCTATAAGGAATGTGTGGTGATTGGTCGACAAGTGCATTGATAACTCTTCCCAAAGTTAAAAGACTTTGATTGATCATTCCAGCTTCTCGAGCTCGTTTATTTTCCGCACCAGATCTGCTGATATTCTCAGAACCTGCCAAATCCACCAAATTTAGTTTACCAATTTTGAGATATTCTTCACCTGAGATGGGATCGATCTCCTTCATATGAACAGTGATAGCGAACACACTATGGGACCTTGAAGATAAGTCGTTACATTTTGTAGCAGCCACTTGTCTGTTATAAGATCCTCTCATCAATACATTCATACCTTCAGAGACATTCTTGATGAATACCTCTTCCATTCCTTGGACAACGATACTTTTTTTTTCAGGGTCATCAAAGATTCTAACTTTCCGATCTTCAGAGTCCTTTGTTATGAGAAGATCTCTTAATTCTTCGTTATATAGTTCGATAAAGGAAACTTTTACCGTGAACTCAGAGTTCTTCTCAAGGGACCTGAACAAGTCGAGTAAAGTTCTAGGGATTATACCAGCATTCTCCGCAATTCTGTTGTTTGACATTTGGATATCACCACTCATAGTGTGCGTCTTACCAGTACCTGTCTGACCGTATGCAAAAACAGTGCAGTTATAGCCCTGTAGCATCTCTTGGAGCAAAGGTTTTGCGACACCATCGTATATCATCTCTTGGTCACTCTCAGGGCCAAACACCCTATCAAAAGTATACGTCTTTTCCCTTGCACTTTTGACAATCACCTCTTTCTTCATATGCCCATTTGTAGAGATCACTTTGCCAGCGTTTTCATCAAGCTCCCTTTCATTCAACGATCTGCATCTCACATACACAGATATATTCGATTCTTGATCAGAGGCCAAGTTCGAAGACTTTTGGTTGGAGGAAGCTGTCTTTTGAGCATATGTCTTAGATTTAGAAGGAGACGAGGTGGCAATCGATGCCCGTGCATTTTTACCCACAGCCAATTGAGAAAGATGCGGTTTCGTATCAAACGACAACCTTGGCCGTTTTCCTTGTTGATTATTAAACATCTCTGAGCTGAATAGAGACAACGTTGATCAACTGATGGAGGGTTTGTTTATTTGTTTGTTTATTTGTTTGTTTATTTGTTTGTTTACTTGTTTGTTTACTTTTGTTGATTGTTGTTTTGTGGTGGGCACAGGAAATCAAAACAGGATATTGGTATGAGCAACATTGTAGATCACCACAACAACGCGTGAATTTGAGAAACAGCTATTTACTAGCACTAACAATTCATCGAAGTGACATTGTCGAACGAGCACAGGATTCAATTGGATGGTATTGTAATACACTATGAGAAAGCTATATGCTAAACCTTTGATGCCTTGAAAGATAATGCCAAAGCTAGAGAGTCCAGATACGTCTGATGTTTTGTCTTCTGTTGAAGTAGATAAACGTATTTTTCACTCCAGTTATTCATAACTGTGTTGTAACGATCTTCTATTCCTTCCTTTTCACCCCAAGTTTGTTCAATCTGTTCCTTCAGTGCGAGATGATCGTTCAACGACTGTGTGATACTATCAACATACTTCTTCATGCTTGAGGATTGATCTCTCAAAGATAAGGAGGATGGTATGAAGGAAGATTCTATAGACAAGAGACATTCCCAGTTGCTAATTTGAACTCTTTGTAACGAGTCGACATCCATTCGAAGAACTTCTGGGCTCCATCCATACTCTTGATTTGTTACGATATCTTTATCAGAAGTTGGTATTGAAGTTATTCTTGCGGCCCAGAAATTGCAAGTTTCAATGTAATTATGAGCAACTTGAAGGCTTGGTGCGTAGTAGACAACCTTCTTGTCACCTGTATAGTCATTAGTGAGTAGGTTTGGAATAGTTAAAGTCCAAGCAACTCCATTAGTCTTTGAGTTTACATTTGAAATGACGTTCTCACCAACAAGAGATGCAACTGCGGAGTATAAATTGTAAGTGATGATGGTGCTTACAAATTCATTAGATTTGGTTCTAATGAAGTTCTTCCGATCAGATGAGGACCCAAAGGAGTATTGTTTCAAGAGTCCTTTGGATATGACAACTATACTCTGTTTCCAATCTTTCTCGTTGTAGATGTCCAACTCGGATGAAATGTTCCCCCTTGAGTTGTTGTTCAACCAGCCAAACAGTCCCGATTTCTTCCGTCTAACTTTCTGTTGTGGTTCACATTTTATCAATCCTTCCATTGCCCAAGGTGGTCCATATGACTCTAGTTCATCATCGTATTCATCCTTCATGTAATCCACTTCATAGTTTGAATCATTTGTCTCTGTAAGTGAACTGATATTGCGTAAAGACGGCGAAAACGAGACTGTAGATCCAATGGACGATAATCTGCTCGTACTCTTGGAAATCAACGACACATTTGAAAAGTGTCTCTGATTATTGCTGTTATTAACGTAATTGCCGTTGTTGTGGTGTGCATTATCGATATTCGAATTTGAAAACAATCTTCGACTACTCTTTCGACTTGCAAACTTCTGATGTGGGAGAGTATTCAAGAGCTCTAATTTCCGTTGAGATATATCATCATAGAATGCTCGCAGCGTCTCTATTAGTGTATCGTCGTCTGTAACTGCAGAGTTCTCCTCTTTTATGGCAAACAGGGTGTTAGTGACGAATTCATCCTTTGAGAATCGAGTCTCCTGGTTCTGATTGTTGTACAGGTCCGAATTCAAGATGAACAACGAGAAGCACACGATATGAACACTCGTATAATCACCCAATTGGTTTTGAGGATGTGATTGGCACCAGCTTATCGCAAACACTTCCAAAATTTGATCAATCTGAGACGCCTCTCCAATTAGATACAGCTTAGAACAGAGCAGCCTCAGGGCTTGAACCAAGGCCTCTGGCCACTTGTCAAACAGTTTCATGAACTCTTCACACAGTTTATAGTTCCACTGTTCATTTGTACCCAGCACAGCGGCGTACTTCGACGCCAGAACCTCATTATACGTCAAATTGAACATTTCCTTCGCAATTCTCTTCAACGATTGGTCTTGAAGCTCCTCCTCCGCCTCTTCCCTCTCAGGGTCTTCATTAATCACATCGGTTGAGACGTTGTGGCTCGATTTCCTATGGACACCTGCGGAAAGTCCCGTACTATTCGACTCATCTTTGTAAATCTCATTGATGTTTTGTAATTGCGGTGAAGGTCGTAGCATATCCAACGTCTGATTGTTGGACTCCTTATCTCTCTTACCAATACACGAGTCAAACCTGTCTAACTGATTGTAGAAGTACCTCCTCAAATCCTCAGTGGAATTACGTCCGCTATAGCTGGTATTGCCCACAAGCAATGTATCGGTGTTTGTGCCTGTAGCTGTCTTAGACTTTGTATTCGTATCACCAGAGTTAAGCCGCCTATTGTGAAGAGAGCGTTAGTCGTCCCTGTTTGTTGCTTTGAAGCCAGTGGTGATAGTCTCCAGTTTCCCAGTCCTCGAGAGTGGGCCGCCTTGTACGCAGAGGTTGTGAAGTTAACTGAGCGCAACGTGTAAACAAGTCGTCTCAGTAAGCCACAAATCGCCAGCGAAATAGGCGAAGAACGGTACAAGCCGAAAAAAAATTACGAGCCTGCCAAATTTGGCAGCAGAGGAGGCACAGCGGGAGGTGCACACACACATGAAGAAGGCATCGAAGTAAAGAACAGGTGGAATGTTACACTGGCACGATGTTGGAATTGACGACTCACATTTGTCAGTATTGCAGTCTGAGTGCAATTGATCGTGTAGACAGAAAAAAACGGCGTACAATACCCCCCTGAAGGGAGAATGTAACCAGAGATATTTTACATTGGCTTTTCGCTTAGGACTGCACGCGCATCCCCGAGGAGAATGTATGTTAACGGTTAGTCTGCCTGTGTATGTCTGTGTGTATGTCTGTCATTCTGTAAGAGGCGGGCTGTAACCTTTTCCTGCTTACTTCTTCTGGGCTTCAGAAGGATGCCTTAAGCACTGCAAGGTGTGAGGGTGAATACACACCTGATAATCTATTGTATGCCTCATGGAATTTCTCCATGTAATTGCACTGTCCATTTCCAAGCTTTGATCGGAATGGCGCGCTTTTATCGTGACGGTATTGGTTAGAGCATAAATATAGCAGCTGAACACCATCATGGTCCCACCCGCTAATCGCCCCAACACGGACATATGAAGTGTAAAAGAATCTGAGAGTCTGGACCCAATGGTAACATGTGCATCTGAGACAACATATACTACACCCAACTATGGGCTAGTCCCACACACGCTTCACAGATAGCCTGTAGAGGTAATCCACGAGGTCGAGCTGTCGACAAGACACCGTAGCTGGACTTTAGGATTGCGACAGGCACCACAGAATGTCAAAAAAAGAAGCAAAACATCCACCCACTCCATGAAATGTTGAACCAAATGAAAGGAAGCCAAACACGCAAACGCGAAAAATGAGGCGCGAAACAGCCCTGATCACGTGATAAACAGTCACGAAAAATCACGCGTACCGAAAACGCCCAAATCAAAACAAATACAATTTGAAATCAGTGGCGAAAAAAAAACAGAAGAAGCAAGTAGACGACTGGTCACTAAACATAAGAACTTTGATCCTGTTCAGATACTTAAAGAAGTCGAAGATGACTGCAACACAGGGTGAACCACAGGCGCCTACAGTCGAAGAAGAACAGGTGATGCAGGTTGATGAGGAAGATGAAGAAGCATACGGCCCAATCCCTATTGCAAAGCTTGAAGTATGTCGTTTTTTCTTGTTTGCTTATATTTCTAGATGCCACTTATACTGACTCATAAAAGGGTAACGGTATCACTGCTGGCGATGTCAGGAAACTCATGGAGGCCGGCTATAACACGGTGGAGGCCATTGCCTATACGTACGTCACTGTTTTCTTTACCCTTACTCAAGCTAAGATCTTCGTATACTAACTGTGATTCCAAAGTCCAAAGAGAGCACTTCTTACCGTTAAGGGTATATCCGAAGCGAAGGCCGATAAGCTTCTAACAGAGGCATCAAAACTCGTCCCTATGGGGTTCACAACCGCGTCTGAGTTCCATCATAGACGATCGGAGTTGATTTGTCTCACCACGGGCTCTAAGCAGTTGGATACACTATTAGGAGGTGGTATTGAGACCGGATCGATAACGGAGATCTTTGGTGAGTTTAGAACTGGTAAATCTCAACTCTGTCATACTTTGGCTGTCACGTGTCAATTGCCTATCGATATGGGTGGTGGTGAAGGTAAATGCCTCTATATTGACACAGAGGGGACCTTCAGACCGGTCAGATTGGTCTCTATTGCAAGAAGATATGGCCTGAACGAAGATGACGCTTTAGACAACGTTGCGTATGCTCGTGCATATAATGCTGACCATCAACTTAGCTTGCTAAACCAAGCCGCAGCCATGATGGCAGAATCGAGGTTCTCTTTGTTGATTGTCGATTCCATTATGGCCTTGTACAGAACTGACTACGCAGGTAGAGGTGAGCTCTCAGCGAGACAGATGCACGTTGCTAAGTATATGAGAACTCTACAGAGACTAGCCGACGAGTTCGGAATAGCAGTGGTTATCACCAACCAGGTTGTTGCACAGGTTGACGGTGGTATGATGTTTAATCCAGATCCAAAGAAACCTATTGGTGGTAATATCATTGCTCACTCTTCAACTACAAGATTAAGTCTGAGAAAGGGTAAAGGTGAACAGAGAATCTGTAAGATTTACGATTCCCCTTGCTTACCAGAAAGTGAAACGGTCTTTGCGATATACGAAGATGGTATTGGTGATCCTAGAGAAGACGATGATTAGATATCCCCCGTTGCTCTCTTACTTTCTCTGTTGTTATTCTTTTAAATCGTTCTCAGCTGTTTTTTCACCTTTCTTCACTTATTATATTCATATACCCGCAGCTGTTAGGTTAGTACGTACATGTATCAAATACATAAATCACTAGTTCGTTATTCTATTACACATCATTTGTATACAAAAAGAGTCACAGAAAATGAAACACGGAAACAATCAATAATGCGTTAAAATTCAGGAGCCATGTTCATGTCAAACCAACCAAGGAAATCATCGTTTCCCTCCATCCAACCTGCACCTTGTTGCTGAAAGAAGTTATCAAAATCTGCCCTTGATCCCCCATTAGAACCATTTTGCATATCAAAGTTAACAGCAGTTGGAGATGGAACATTGCCTAAACCAAAATCATAATTGGCAGGGACATTAGAGACAGGTTGGCCCAAAGATGGCCCAGAAGCATCGAGTTTTGGTGATTGATGAACCTGAGCCAATCTGTTGTTACTTGCAATACGTCTCAGATCTCCACTGTAAGTCATAGGTGTTCCATTATTCGAGGTGTTTATAACTGGCGCATTTGCTGGAATGGAGCCGGTAGATTCCAACATCGAGACCGGAATACCTTTAATCTCTGTAGGCTTAGTCAATCCAGCAGCCGTGGCATCGGCTGTAGCACTTGTCATAGCATTCTCAGTAGGAACAAGAGTGGTGATTGTCGTACCTCCAGGGGTCGTAGTGGTGATTGTTTGGAAATCATCCTTGTTGATCTGATTATAGAATGGTAAAGGAACTGGACGTTTTTTATCACTGAAATCAGGAGAATTCTTTTTACCCTCCTTCTGTTCCTCTAAAGTAAGCCTTCTTGCTTCATGGACACAGTAGACCAAATCATAGAACAGTGACCCTGTCAGATGGGATCTCATCTTTGTAATGATACCTTCGTGATCGGAAAATAATTCTGGATGGGTGAAAAGTACGTAATTCAATTTCTCCAGAACCTGTGCAGTTCTTGATATATCATTCTCAACGTTTTTCCATGCTGACAATTGATTTCTGAACAATCTGTGGACAGTAACAATGGATTGTCTAGCAGAGTCAATGTACTTATCCAATAACAATGGAGTCAGATGGAGTTTGAACAAGATAAACGCAGAATATGTGATCGCTTGTCTAATATAGATAGGCAATTCAATCAAATTCTTACTCTCCAAAAGCTTTGAAACCAGTGTAACAACTCTGGTGGCGGATATATAGGCCACCGTAACATATTTGGTCTGGTCCTCAGTAGGAGTTTCAGGTAAAAATGCAAAACAACAAACTGTGAGTTTGACATACAAGTAATAGATTTCAACAGATATGTCATCAATCTCCAGTTTAAACACAAGTCTCTCAAGTTCTCTCTCCAAAATTGCCAAAGAGCCTGCCCTATTTCTAGCTTCCATCAACCCATCTGGACTAGTAACACTGGATCCCATAACGTTGACCAGTTTAGCTTGGAAAATTGACAGAGATATCAACGATCTAAAGTTTTTTGGTAAATTTTTATCAATTCTTGCATTTTCAACGAGGTAATCCGTTTGCGTGGATGGTGGTATACCTAGTTGTGAAGACCAGAACAATTCACTGAAAAAGATACCTAGCCATGTCCTCGTTCTCCACTTCTCAGCGTCTTGTAACGATACTTGAGTTCTTGAGAATTCGCTCATGAATTTACCTCTGTGCAAACCTAGTTGATAACCTAGGCTTTTTGCAAGACCCACAAATCTGTAGGAACAATCGTCCAGCACTTTTGCATTCGGTAATGGCCACATACACAGTATCAACAAAGCCTGTGAGATATGAGTTGATCTTGGTGTTCTGATCCAGCAAGTTTCTATGGCAAGCTGTTTGATTAACGATGACAACTGGTTGTAAAGAGTTGGTTCTGGATCTGACAAGCATGCAGTGAGACAAACCGTCCAAAATAATAGTTGTGATTGAGCGTACAGTTCTGAAGCACTCTTTGACGACATGATTGGGAAGAATGGCAAATAGTCATTCACAAATCTATCGTGCAGTTCGTTAGCCTTGCTCAAAGGCAAATTAACATCACCCAACACAAATTCGGCGATATTAGAGCCTGTTGAGACTCCGGACCGTTGAGAAACAGGCGAATTATGCGATGTCTCAGTACCTAGAGTTACTGGGGAGTTGCCCCGTACAGACATTTCCAAATAAGGGGGGAGATCCTTATGGTCACTATTCGTTGGCGCAGAATCGTTCAGAAGCTGTGGAATGGAATTTGGAGATGCAGACTGTCTTGTGTTTGAGTCAGATCTTCTATCCATGAGTAAATGAGGTTCCCTGGTTAATACTGTCTTTGCAGACATTAAAGGAGAGCCCGAGCCTTCCTGAGAATGAGTATTCAAAGGAGAAGAAATCTGCGGGGTATGATCATTTTGAAGGAGTTGTTTTGCAACCTGTTGGTTTGCCAATGCCTGTGCAATCAAAGATTCATTTCTCTGGAGGTATTCAATCTTCAGCTTTAATTCATCAACGTCGTTTCTCAAACTTTGAATTTGAGACCCTTTACGAGGCCTAAACTGCGGATCAATTTCACATTGCAATCCCATCTTTTCACACCGTGCACAAGCCGCTGGAAACCTTTCTGAGGCATTGCACTTAATCTTGTGTTGACGACAGTGTGTACATGATGTTACGGGCCTATGTCCAGCATTCTGCTGATGAGAGGAGCCCTTGTTTTGCGGCTGCTGCTGCTGTTGTTGTTGCTGCTGCTGCTGTTGATGATGCTGTAGTTGTAGTTGTTGATGCTCCTGTTGATGCTGGTGCTGCTCTGCTCCTGGAGAGTGAGCCGCCACGTTTGCGAGTGTACTCAGCTTGTCCTCCTGGTTCTTACCCACCGTTGACTTCTTCCGCTGCTGGCCGTTTGACGAAGAGCCCGAATCTGCTGAAGCCCGTTTCTTTGGCGGTAACGGCGTTCCGGAATTCGAGCGTCCAGACAGTTGGGGTTGAATAGGTACCTGATGTTGTGGTTGTGGTTGCTGTTGTGGTTGTGGCTGTATGGGCTGCAATCCCCGTTGTTGAAGCGGTGGCAGAGATGGATGGTTAAACACCGAAGCCTTTGCAGGCATGTTGAGCCTATTGGCATAGTTATTGGTGTCTGTGAAGTTGTCGCTCATCTTCCTGTTGTACTTTATACGCAACAAACTTCTTTCTCTCTCCTTAACATCAAAAGATCACAAGCAGACACAGATTCACACTAAAGCAATAATTTTTTACCACCAAGCAAGTTTGTAGTTCACTGGTCAATTATGTTTTCGCCTATTGATTGGACGTGCTTCTTAATTTTTTTTGTATTATTTTCTCGATCGTTTTTGTGTTAGCTATGTGTGTGTGTTTTTTTGACTTTTTGTTTTTTCGCTTTCCCCGTGAGGTTCGCTTTTTCCCCCTTTGTTCCCAAAGCAGAAAAAATTGACGGTTTTCAAATGTCCGGGGGTGGCCAATCAAGCTACGCGTAAATGAGATGAACAACGGTTGCTGTGGGAAACTGGGCCCCTTTGGTGGCTGAGACGTCAACTGTTAAGCGAGGGGCGGTGGTGGTGTATCTTGAAGCGTTTGTCAAGAGCTCAACAACTGCCTAACAACTAAGGATAATACGGAAATGTATGGGCTCTGAGTATTGCCGCCTCTTTGATCGGGCCAAAAAGCTCATATGTACGGAGAGGCTGTAGTTTCTCTTCTCGAGTTGTGTGGCCGGTGTGTGCCTGCTGGGGAGGAGACGTCCTGGCAGCCACTTGAACGCCCTTTCACCTGAGGGTTGTGTTCGTAATTGCCCTGTTAAAGCCACACAGCACGCTATTTTTCCTGGTAGGCGACACACGGTAGAGGTTTATACAGTAGGGCCCAAGCGAAGGAGGGATGGGGAGGGGGGGGTTACCATGTCGGTTGTTGTCTCATTCGCAAATTACAGTGAGTCTCCACAGTCTACAAGGTGAGAGTGTACAGAATATGTGTGCGTGTCGAGGATAAACAAGAATCCAGTCTATATTTACCATATTTTCCGTCCCCGTGTTAAGCGTGGAGTCAAGTGCTGAATGTGAATAGACGCACATCTTAAACCTTGGTGTAACGCAAGTATGGCTTGACCTCGTCGAACTCACCAAACTTCTTCTTAGCATCCTCGTTGCTGACGGTTGGTGGGATGATAACATCCTTACCAGCGGTCCAGTCAATTGGAGTGACAACACCCTTCTTGTCAGCCAACTGCAAGGCATCGATGACTCTCAAAACCTCAGCAGAGTTACGGCCACAGGATGGAGGGTAAGTGAATGTGATTCTGATCTTCTTGCTTGGGTCAATGACGTAGACGGATCTGATGGTTTGAACAATACCACCGTTCAAGTTCTTGAAACCTTCTTCATCGACCATGTCATACAAGAAGGAAACCTCTCTGTCAGTATCGGCAATGATTGGGAAGGAGAAGGTCTTCAAACCTGGGGTGATGTCTTCAATGTCCTTGATCCAGGCCTTGTGGGAGTCAACGCCCTCAGCGGACAAACCAATCAACTTGACGTTTCTCTTGGAGAACTCATCCTTCAAGGCAGCAAAGGCACCCAACTCAGTGGTACAAACTGGAGTGAAATCAGCTGGGTGGGAGAAGAAAACAGTCCAGGAATCACCAATCCACTTGTGGAACTCAATTGGACCTTCAGTGGTGTCAACTTTGAAATCTGGAGCAGTAGAGCCAATTCTCAATCTTGGTTGATCTTCTTGCTTGAAAGTTCTAACACCTCTAACAAAAACAGGAGTTTGAGAGGCAAGACGAGTGTTGGCCTTAGCAGCGGAAAGAGTAGATCTCAACAATGAACGAGAAAGCATTTTGATTGAGTGAGGAGGTTCAGTTGAAAAAGATCAGAAAGAAGAAGAAATGAGAAGAATTGAAAAAAATATTCCAACTTGGTATAAAAAATCGCCGCTAAGGACGCTTTTCCAGTGTTTGATGCCCGATTGTCATCTGGGCAAGAATTATAGCGCAAGTTCACGTGCCACAGGGAGACAAAAAAAAGGTTTCAGCCTGCAGCTTTGTTTGAATCTGCGAGTAGCCACAGGATGAATTAGCCTCATATACGCCACATTCGCGCCACAAGTTTCAGAGCCCACCAGGATCATGCCTATGATTAGAAAGGTCTATCAAACCCCATTTATTTAATATCCCTCTCCTTATGGATGTATATTGGACGTTCCGGAACAAGGCAGTGATAGTTTGATGTATTGATATATTATCGTAGTGGGCAATCAATGATATATGTCTCTATAAGCCTGGGAGAGACTCCGGGACGTGATGAATCCTTATGACGATGATGATACATCGAGTCTTCACAATATAGTCGGATGCTTTACATAGAATCATATCCACAGCTCAAGCCTTAAGATAAAAGACTTCTGGTATTCATCTCTAAATCCTTTTAGCGAATTGAAGGTGATGGTTTGGTGAAGAAACACCTCTCCCAGCACATCTGGATAACGCCGGAATGGCCCACGCACGTTTGACACAAAAAAAGCTGACAAAACTCGGTTCGCGCACTGACACAGATTCCGAAGACGAGTCGGAATTTTATTAGTCAGGGTAACCAAGTTGAGTGCGAAGCTGTGTTGGTGCGGTTTGTTTTTGAAGGCGAACTTCCAAAGTTGAAGCACTTTTTATACGTAAACAGTACGTATCAACTGATCCATTGCACAGATTTATTGATATATCCACAGTCACAACATGTCAGATCCAAGCTCATTGAATGGTACGTATATGAATTGCGTTGTTTCGTGATTTCTCCCTCTTGTTATTGGCGTTTTGTACAATTGGTCCGGAAGGTGAAGTGCCCTGAGTTGTCAACATTGCCACTCAGGAAGATGAGCACTTGTTCCACATGATTGTATATTTTTGTTCGTTTGTCAAATTGACACCTAGAGTGACTGTACTAACACACGCAATTCGTGTAGGTGGCTCCGTGGTAGCCATGGTTGGTAAAGACTGTGTGGCAATCGCAAGTGATCTTCGTCTTGGACAACAGTCGCTTGGTCTTTCAAATAAGTTTGAGAAAGTTTACCAGTATGGTAATGTGTTTCTTGGGCTAACAGGATTAGCAACAGATGCACAGACGCTTTCCGAGGTGTTTAGACAAAAGACAAATTTGTACAAACTTAGAGAAGAGAGGGCCATTGAACCAGAGTCGTTTGCCAATTTGGTTTCATCCACACTATACCAAAAGAGATTTGGTCCATACTTCATCGGCCCAGTGGTTGCTGGTATAAATTCCATCACCGAGAAGCCATTCATCTGCGGATTCGATCTTATTGGATGTATTGATTTCGCTAAAGATTTCATTGTTAGCGGAACAGCATCGGACCAGCTTTTTGGTATGTGTGAATCTTTGTACGAACCAGATCTAGAGCCAGAAGATCTGTTTGAAACCATCTCGCAAGCGTTGCTGAATGCATGTGATCGTGATGCTCTCTCCGGATGGGGTGCTGTTGTATACGTCATCACGAAAGATAAAGTGGTCAAGAGGTATCTCAAGTCACGCCAGGATTAGAACGGAAAATAAAACAAATCGCCAGCAACATCACGTATGAAAACGATACACGGTGTAGTCAACGCTAAGAATGATATATAATTATCTATGTACACAAATTACGTCCATATCGACATGCTATCCCACTCACTTCTCCGCCTTTTTGGCCTGTTCTCTCTCCAGCAGTTTTAACAAGAACTGGTCTTCTCCATACTCGTCGTCTTTGAGCTTTTCCCACTTCTTCTTCATCTCCTTCCCCTTCTCCTGCTTCTTCACAATTTGCAGGTTCTGAGAGTGCATTCTGGCCTCATGGAGACACGCCGAAAGCGCCTCCTTCTCGTTATTACAGACCCCAAACGCCCTTTCAACAAACGGTCTTTGGTGACACTTCTCTAGCGCTTCGATAAAATCAGCACATGCTGTTCAGCAACAATAGTTAGTAGCAAACTTCAGAGGCACTCAGCTGTGGTGGCACGAACGTACAGATAAATCTTGGAGAGTCCAACTGTGGATGCATCGTGTGGTTTCTATGGCTCAACTGATAAGGAGTTGGAGAGATAGAGAGAGAGAAAAAAAGTATCACGAGAAGAAGATGAAGCCCGAGCACCGCTGTGGATCTTTTACTTTTTGTCTTTGTGTCCCCGGGCTTAGAGAGCAATGAGGGCCGGGTAACAGCCAACAGATAGCGAGTGCACGCAAATCCGGTGCTCCTGAGCCCTCGGATATTACCTCTTTCAGAGCTAGGCGTAACGGCTTTGCTCGAGACGCTTTCAACAACTAACCATGGCAGCAGTGGATACAACACCAGAGGAGCTCGCGGGGAAGAAGATGAGTTTACAACAGGTTAATGTGCCAGTGGAGGTGTCGAAGATCTCGGTGCAGTACAAAGAGAGAAGAAGAAAGCAGATGATGGCGTTCTTTGGAGCCACTGCCACCACTCTTCTCTTCGCGCGCCTGGCGTACAGAGGTGTTCAATCAAGAAGATGTGAGTAGTATAGCATTGCATGGGTTTACTCTGGGATGGTGACTAACACGATGTGATTTATAGACATTCCACAGCTGTTCAACGCCAACCACATCCCGCCGGCGTTCTCGTTCCAGAGGGATGCCATCCTGGCAGTAACGCACGCTACATGCCTGGCCACTTCAGGCTTTGCAATGGCCATCACCGGTGTGTGCTGGACATGGGATGTCAGCACGCCAAAGGAGTTCGGGTTCAAAGTGAAGAGATTACTCGGAGGCGATGTCAATGAACAGAAGCTCAGCGAAGCGCCTATGGATGAAGAGTCACTTACGGTTCAGGACGCCATCAACAGAATCATGAACGGCGAGGACATCACCGAAGGTTTAGATGAGGAGCTCTCTAAATGATTCAGGCGCTTGGAGTACAGCCGCTGGGAGTACAGCCGCCAGTGCCTGATGATCTTGTATATATATACGTGTATAGACGATAACTACGCGACTTGTGGAGCCTCAACTGTAGACGTACTGGCAGCGGTTTCAAACCCTTGCGCCAGGCTGTTTGTTTACCTCGTCACGTGGATTAAAAGAACAACAGCGACTTTCCGCCACTGCAAATCACAACAACACCCTTTAACGGAAGGTTGAACAGTTACCCGTACAGAAGGCCGCTCAGTACATGCCATCGTTCTACAACAAGTCGGTTGAAGAGTCCTTGAGGCTGTTGGACTCTAAGAAGTCCGGCCTCTCTTCGACAGAGGCTCAAAAGAGGCTGGAAGAGTATGGACCTAATGGGCTTCCTAAGGAACCATCAACGCCACTGTGGAAGCTCATATTGGGCCAGTTTGAAGATCAGTTGACTTTGATCCTACTGGGATCAGCCGCCGTGTCCTTTGCGTTGGCTTTGACAGAGGGCGAGTTCTCATGGTTGAGCATGGTGGACCCTTTGGTGATTCTCACCATCCTGATCTTAAATGCCATAGTTGGTGTCCAACAGGAAAGTTCTGCCGAATCAGCTATCAGTGCACTGAACGAGTACGCATCGTCGTATGCTCGTGTTAGACGTGATGGCAAACTGACCCGTGTCAAACAAGAGGAGCTGGTTCCTGGTGATGTTATTGATATCGGCGTTGGCGATGTTGTTCCAGCAGATGCCAGAATCGTGAAGATCTTGTCACAGACTTTGAGAGTGGATCAATCGATCCTCACCGGTGAGTCTGAATCAGTGCTCAAGTCAGTGGAGACTGTGGACTTGCCAAATGCTGTGAAACAAGAACAGTCCAACATTGTATTTTCAGGTACAACCGTTGTTGGTGGTACTGCTCGAGTTGTGGTTACACACACTGGTGAAAGAACCGCAATTGGCAATATATACACAGACCTGACATCGCAGATCTCGCAATCAACGCCTTTGAAGGAGAAATTGGATGACTTTGGTGATATGTTGGCAAAATTCATCACTGTGATCTGTATTGCCGTCTGGGTAATCAACTTTAACAATTTCAATGATCCAGTTCATGGTGGATACCTCAAAGGTGCCATATATTACTTCAAAATTGCAGTGGCTCTGGCTGTTGCAGCAATCCCTGAAGGGCTGAGTGTTGTTATTACAACTTGTTTGGCTCTTGGTACAAAGAAGATGGCGAAACAAGACGCCATCGTTAGAACGTTATCATCTGTCGAGACATTGGGATCTACAAATGTCATTTGCTCTGATAAGACTGGTACTTTGACAACAAATCAAATGGTGGTCCGTAACGTTGTCTTCTTCAACAATGTGAACGAGTTGACCACCTTGTCTGTATCTGGTCATTCTTTCAATCCAAGAGGTATAGTTCTCGATGAACATGGTTATGAAGTTGCTTTGCCTGATCCAGACTTTGCAGTGTTGCATAAAGTTGCCCAAGTATGTGCCCTCTGTAATGATTCATTCTTCATCCAAGTGGGACAGGATAACTGGAAGGCCGGTGGTGAGCCAACAGAAGCTGCTCTAAAAGTGTTCGTCGAGAAGCTTTCTCCAGACGCACAGTTGGAATCCATTGTTTCGAATACTCCAATATGCGACCTCTATGATGAACAATACCCACGTGCCTGCACATTTGAATTCACAAGAGACCGTAAGTCTATGTCCGTATTGGTGGATTCATCAAACGGACCAGAGTTGCTAGTCAAAGGTGCACCTGAATCTATTCTTGCCCGTTCAACAAAGGTTCTCACTCAGACAGAAAATGGTACCTTGACCATTGAACCATTGAGTAGAGCAAACGAATTGGAGCTTGTTTCAAAGATCGAGGAATTGGCTGGTGAAGGATACAGAATAATTGCTCTTGCCTATAAAGATGATCTGGATCTTCAAATGGCTGAGGTTGCAACCACGTCGAAGCATTATGAGCTTTTGGAATCAGATTTGGTCTTTGTTGGATTTGCAGCCTTGATTGATCCACCTCGTCCAGAGGTGACTAAGTCTATCCAAGACTGTAAGAGCGCTGGTATCAGAGTTATCATGGTCACGGGTGATTCTCCAATAACAGCTGAGAATATCGCTAAGCAGATTGGAATTCTTGACGAAGATCACGACAGCAATGGTCTTGTATTAACTGGTAGACAGTTCAATGAACTTAGTGAAGAAGAAAAAATCCAAGCAGTTGAGAAAGTGAAGGTGTTTGCACGTGTTGAACCATCACACAAATCATCGCTTGTTGATCTGTTACAACGAAATGGTAATGTTGTTGCTATGACTGGTGATGGTGTAAATGATGCCCCTGCACTCAAGAAAGCCGATATTGGTATCGCTATGGGATCTGGTACAGACGTTGCGAGACTGGCCTCAAACTTAGTCTTACAAGATGACAACTTCTCTACGATTGTCACTGCGGTTAGAGAAGGTCGTTTAATTTACAACAACACAAGGCAATTTATCCGTTACTTGATCTCTTCTAATATTGGTGAAGTTGTCTCTATTTTCTTGACTGCTGCACTTGGATTACCAGAGGCATTGGTTCCTGTTCAACTGCTCTGGGTCAACTTGGTTACAGATGGTTTACCAGCATCTGCACTGGGATTCAACCCTCCTGACCGTAATATCATGTCCAAACCTCCAAAGTCTAGACATGATCCCCTAGTTAGTGGCTGGCTTTTGTTCAGATATATTGTTGTGGGATCCTACGTCGGTATTGCAACAGTTGCCGGTTATGTTTGGTATTTCATAATGTACCAAGATGGTCCTCTGATTTCCTACAAGCAACTTTCTCATTTCCATCACTGTTCTTCAGAGTTCCCTGAGATTGGATGTCAAATGTTTCAGAACTCCCACTCAATCAAGGCTTCAACAATTTCTTTATCAATCTTAGTTGTCGTCGAGATGCTGAACGCCATGAATAACCTGTCAGAGACTGATAGCTTACTGACCTTCCCTCTTTGGAACAATGTCCACTTAATACTTGCAATCCTACTTTCTATGGCTTTGCACTTCATCATCCTATACGTCCCTTGGTTCTCAAACCTCTTCAATGTTCTTCCGCTTAATAAAGATGAGTGGGTTGCAATCATCGTTCTCTCTGTTCCTGTGATTGTTATTGATGAACTGTTCAAACTTTTCGACATGTGGTTCTCAACTGCTCCGTCTCAAGCAGTTGATGGAAATGAAAAGATTAAAAACGACTGATACACTTATACAACTTTTTATATTCTCATTAAAAGTACATTAGATCATCAATAATTACAGACTTAATTGTGAAATTCTTTTCCAGACGTCATCCGCCAACGTTTTCAACTCTTCATCATCAATGCTAGATTTGCTAATGCCGTATGTGATGGCATTTTTGACCAAATCATTAACAAATTGTTCAGATACAACTCTCGGTTTTAGGAATGGTCCTTCCAACAGCTGTTGTACTGTCCATCTTTTAGCAGGATCCCTCATTAGACATGCTTGCATGGTTGCAATGGCAGTTCCAGGGACCTTGACACCACCCAACCCTTTATCTGGGTACGAGATCTTGATATCTGGGTTCATAATCGCTAAAAGTCTTTGTGAACCTTGATATCCTCCATATGGCGGTCGTCCATAAATCATTTGGTATATGATGCAACCACAAGACCAAATATCTGAAGGTTTACCAACTTTCCATTGGCTCTTATGTGATGATAAATCAGCAAGATGTTGATTGTTGTCGATTAATGCCTCTGGTGCCATGTAGTTTGGCGTTCCAATCTGTGATTCTCTGTAAATGTTCACTGTATGCTCTGGAACTGCATTGGCTATGCCGAAGTCAATGATTTTCATCATGCCTTTTACGAAGAGGAAATTGGCAGGCTTCAAGTCAGAATGAACAATGTCGGCATCATGTACTGATTTAACACATTTGAGAAGTTCACTAGCATGGTATCTCACAAACTCGATATCCATGGGAGAGTCGAGTCTCTTGGCTAGTACGTGACACAAGTCAATTTCACCGCATTCCATCACCAAATATAGTGAACCTTGTCCCAAAGAATAATCAACTAGCCTAACAACACGCTCTTGATCACGAAGTTTAGACAATAGGTCAATCTCACCTTTAAAGCCACGTATACTAACCTCATCAAAATCGTCAAAGGATATCTTCTTA
Organism: Williopsis jadinii; assembly: GCF_001661405.1. Classification (NCBI taxonomy): domain Eukaryota; kingdom Fungi; phylum Ascomycota; class Saccharomycetes; order Phaffomycetales; family Wickerhamomycetaceae; genus Williopsis; species Williopsis jadinii. Next base: position 561,058 of record NW_017963652.1, read on the forward strand.
ACAGCGTATACCTTATTGCTCAGAGATTTGACTTTAAAGACTTTTGAAGAGCCACCTTTACCCAATAATTCAAGTTTTTCGTATTGCTTTCCATTGATGTTGAGCAATTTAGAACTTTTCTTCGGTTCATCAGAAGGTTTCAAAGGTTCGGTTTGCTTGTAGTGATATTCTTGATATGATTCGTGATTAGGAGTTTTCAGGGAATTCTGTAATTTTTGGTTTGCCTGAGTCAGAACAGCCAAAGGCTGTCGATTTGAACGTAACTGTTCTAGATCGGTAGTTGGTCTTTGAGGAATACCAATGTTCTCCTTGTCACTACCAAGGGTCAGCGTCGGCACACCAGTCTTTGGTTCAATCTCTCCGGAGGTACCTGTATCACATTTTAGTTGTTCTTCAATTTGAGAGTACATGGCCTCTTTAAGTCTAATGGGACTCTTCAGGGACATCGCCTCTTTCGCTTGGTGTTTTTGCTGCTCAAAGTAAATCTTCACAAGTCTGGGTAGTTCCAGTGAGGGAATGTTATGCTTTCTCGAGTATTGGTATGGATTCATACCTTCAAAGTCAATATTAATAGTTGGGTTCTTGGAAGGTGTACGTTTTTCTGGTGTAATATGGGGCTTACCAACTGTGACACCGTTGTGTTCGCCAGGTGATATCGTAATATCTCTCATCGGTCCATCTTCCAGAGTTTGAGCATCAGATGTTGATTTCAGAACATCTTCAACATTTGACGAGGCTCTCTTTGGTGGACCCAAGCCTCCAAATCCCCTAACTCTCCTTGTGGAACTCCTCAGCCGTGAATGACTTCCACTGGTAGAGCCTAATCCTGAGCTCGATGACCTATTTAGTGGCGTCTTCTGGGCCTTGTCATGACCCGTAGAGAAGGACCCGTATATGTCATAATCCATCTGGGTTTCCCTAGTGAATACAGAATCGTGTTCTGATTGGTTTGTGTATAGTGTATTAGTCCTTAGGGCTTGGTTCTCACCATGATGTTGTTTGGACCTCGTGTTGTCCTCTGGTGACCTCCTGAAGTTGACTCTTTTCGGTACTTGTCTTGTTAGTGTAGTATGCAGGTTTTCTTTATCAGAGCCATCATTCTCTTTCTTCAATAATGCCAACGCATAGTTACTCAATGCTGGTGGTTTGAAGTTGTTGTCATCGTCATCGGAGTCTGACCGGTCCAGAAACACTGGTGTATCATCTCTTTGTCGAGCTTTTGAAGCAGTACGACCATGTGACGAAATCATGTTCTAGATGGTTGAGAATATGGCATGCAGAGTAAACAGAAAGAGCGGGAAGAAGAAACGTCTAAGAGTGTTTCTGATTCAATGATAGAAAAGTCCTTAAATCAACAAGAGTAAGTCGGCTGATAATTAAACACGAAGATACCAGAGACAACTCCACCGAAACTGCTGGTATATCTTCAAGGCGAGCAGTGGAACCCTGATGGAGCAGTTTATGAAGCGTATAGGGATATGGATAATTGCAAGAGCTTAATTACCGTGGGTATAAACAATACCAGATATAATACTTTGTTGTTGTTGTTATTGTTTTTGTGTTTATACACCCGAACACCAAAATAAATATTTGATACGCGCAGCATTAAAGTCAAACACTACAGCAACGATGCAAGTATATGTACACTATGAGATCGCAAAAAAAAAACAAAAAGAATGCTCCACGGCAGGTTCGAACTGTCGACCTTCAGATTATGAGACTGACGCTCTACCGACTGAGCTAGTGAAGCATTTACGTTGAAAATCAAATTTGATGTGGTGCACCAATAGTGTGGGAGCTGGGAGAAGAGATTAGCTAGAATATTGATAAAGTATAAGTTTATCATTAGAGAGGGTGATATCAACTACTATAAGGTCACTTATGCTATTAATTGACCCCACAATTACTATGCACATACATTATTGCTTCTCTACTAACTTTTAATTCCGGTTTTAGAATCTTTCCTTGAGGCACGTACAGAACTACCATAAGAGGAAAGTGTTAGCAGGAGGACTGTGGAGTAGACCGGAGATCCTGATAACGTTGGACATAATTCGTGACAAATCATAAATCTTACCAATTATACACCATCAAGACGGTGTGAGTGTGCTGCTTGATCAACTGAGTGATGCTGTTCTCCTTGACTTCCCTGTACACTGTCGTTGTTGGCTTTGTCATTGGGTTTATATTTCTACCTGATCTTGCAAAGTTCTTCAATGTCACTCTTTCACAGCAAACCAAAGCAGGGGCTACCTTAAGACTGCTGAGTAACATCCGTTTCAAGACCATTGCTCTGTTGCGTTTTGGCAAGCCATTGTACACCTTGGAGGTGTCGAAGATCTTTGTTTTCCCGATCAAGTCGTGCTCATACATTCAGCCAAATGAGTGGGAGATTGATGAGCATGGGTTCAAACATGATAGACAGTACATGCTTGCCTTCTGGGAGCCGAAGAAGCAGATATATGAGGCCTATACCCTCCGGAACGCCACGAGACTGTCACTTGTTAGGATTGACTACAATCTGAAGGAGAACTACTTTGAGTTTATCTACCCTGTTATTGATATGGAGGGAAAGACCGTTGGCGAGAAGAGCTTCAGACTCCCATGTAACGTTACTCCAGAGTTCATTGCGCAGAACAGAAATGACGATTCCGACCACGAGACGAATCTCTGGGATGTCCATTTCAGCTCAATCGACATCGGCAAGGCTCTTCCAGACGAGTTCAAGATCTCGATGCAGCTGAACAGACCCGGATCAACTCTGCTATACGCCTCCAAGCCTAAAAGTGTTAAAACTGGCCATCCAAGTGGCATTCTCAAGAGCTTCCGCACAACGTATTTCCAGGACTACTACCCTATGAAGTTCCTGGCAGACGAAGACATTGACACGCTGAATTCCAAGATCGTCTCCAAGGGACTGGACTTCAAGGCCAAAGCCCTGCATTTCCGCCCAAACTTGGTGGTCAGAGGCCTGAAGCTGCCATACCAGTCGCTGGACAACTGGTACCGTTTCCGGATGGAAACCGATACCGGCTACCACTACTGGAATGCCACGGAGAAGTGCCCTCGGTGCTCTGTTCCGAATATGAAGCTCGATGAAGGAGTCATGGATAAAAAGATGGCTGTCTCCAAGACCCTAAGCTCGTACAGGAAGGTGGACTCAGGCGACAAACATTTGCACTTCCTCGGCATGTACGCCATCAACCTCGACGAAGGCTACACGGTGAAGGTTGGCGATAAAGTGACCTTGCTTGAGGAGAAGGTCCAGCCGTACGTAGGCCCCAAATAATTCGCCATAGGCAACTCTGCAAAGGCTTCATGGCCAGAGCTGACAATGTTCATTGGTCATTTGTAGTCTGCTAGCGTTCTAGGGCGACGCTGCTAACGCTGTAAGGTGTAGCCCACTAAAACCCACCGGGAAGCCCTGTTTGCGCGGGCCTCTACTACGGAAGCTGGGGAGGCCGGTTGTGGAGGCCGGTTGCAGGAGCGCACAGCATCGCGGTGAACTGCCAAAGAAGTTGCGCATTTTAAGCGGTGACACACTTGTGATTTTTTTGTTCCAAAGGTACAATCCAGCTCCTTGCAAAGGGGAAACACAGAGAGATCCGTTGAAGTTACCTGTGTGGTCTCAGTAGATCAAAGCGATTGAACAAATCTCGTGGCATTGGTGTGTTTGCGGGCTCAATTGTTTCTGTTAGATTTGTTTTCTGTTTGCGTTTAGGGAGTTGATATCTCTCACAGGAGGTACAGAGGCCTGAGCAGTGTTCTCAGAAGAAGGAGAACAACAACAGCACACATACACGGGCGCTACGGGCTAGCGCACGTTCACCATGGTGGAAAGGCCAACGCACCCTTCTAGGGGGTCCACGCCGTCCGTTATCGTAAGCGACCTGGATGATGTACCCATTGAGGTTATCGGACCATCTCAAGACCTCGATGACTCGGATCCACATAAAGATTTGGCACAGGCCAGCGGCAAGAACCCGAGTATACTGCTAGAGCTTGACCTGGATGGCAATGTGAGACACCTGAGCAAGGCGTGGGAGTCCGTTGTGGGGACCCGTATTGCTAAGATCATCGACCGCCCGATCTCGAATATAATTCTGGGCTCTGAGGAGGATAAACATGTGTTTGTTGACGCCACAGGGATCATGATGGGGGATGACGAGAGCTACAGAGTGCGGTTTGTCGTGTCCACAAACGACGCACTGCCAGACGAAGAAGATATTGATCAACAGGCCAGTGAAGGAGAGGAGACGACGGCAGAAGGGGAGCACGCAGACAGTGCTGATACCGATTCCCATAGTGATGCTGAAGAAGTTGGTTCAACTACGGGAAGCACATACTCCACTGAGGAGTCAGGCACTGACGAAGAGTCTTTGAGCTCACTGTCCACTAATGGACAAGTCATTGAACTTGAAGGCCAGGGAATCCTGATCCATAACAGCAAAGGTATTCCAACACATTCTATGTGGATATTGAAACCATTCTATGCAAATTCTTTGAATGTCAAGCTTCCATCAAAACTCGCAGATTCACTAGGATTCGGTGCTGATATTTTTGCATCTTTCTTGCAATCACTCTCCGATTATGGTATCATCAATGAAGAAGACGTGCCCTCACCACCACACGTATTGTGCCGTATATGTGAGCAGCCTGTGCCATCGTGGTGGCTAGAAAGACATTCTCAACTTTGCTATAACGAGCACAAATGCCAAAGTGACGTTGAAATGGTTCATGACATGCTAATAGAGCAGAAGAAACTTATAGGCGTCTTAACAGACTCTCTACATGCCCAATCTTCAGGATCCGTGGGATCCGTTGACAACTACAAAGGTGAGCCATTGCCTCATGTTTCTACTATCGAGTCAAACAAGTCTTCTAGTCCAATATCTAGAAAACCAAGATCAGGGTCCATAATGAGACCGCTTCGGTTTCCATTTAAGACCCTCTCTCTTCTGAACGAACTTTGCGAGACTGCAATTGCCATCAATCCAAGTGATTTCGACGAGGATACAAACACCTTTACATTTTCACCAAATACAAAGAAGGCCCTGGATGAAGTTGATGCTTATACAATCCCTTCTTCTTCGGATCCAGCAATCAGTCTTTTGACAGAAGATACGGAAAAACTTGTCCAAGAGAAAGTGGACGCTATTGATAGACTTAACAGTTCTCTTGTCTATTCACAGAAGATCAAAGATGAAGTCGATGAGTTGATTCTCCAGATAATTACAGACACTATCAGAAATATTAGAAACCAAACTTCTGATGTCAAACCACCAGTATCGAATCGTGGTCCTTCTGTCACATCATTAGACCATTCTTCTGATGTATCTTCGCAGGCTACAAATATCGCCTATCCGAGACCTGTATCGGTTCACACGAATATATTCACTGATGCTTATCTCGGCACAGACTCTTTGCCAAGTCCCACAGCTTCTCATAGAGAGGATCTTTCCGAAAACAAAGGCCGCTTCTCTCCAGCAAGATCAATCACACCAGGAACGGAAGCTGTAATATCAGATAGTTCAGCTGTGGAACAACAGGTTGTATTTCCAGGCTTCTCAGAGCTTCATGTCAAGAGTCCTTTGTTGACACCTCAGCGGAAGCCGTCACCAGGGATCGGCCAACCTTTCCAGAACTCACCAATGAGCTCAATACAACGTAATAGTCGAACCTATCCGCATGACAGTATGTCTGGCACTCCGATCTCTTCACCGTTACTGTTGGCACACGAAAGTGTAATGATGGAGAAGAAAGGAAGTTACAATGAACAGTTACCCGTAAGCTCGATAAAGCCTCCACTCTCTCCATTACTTGTTGGAATGCCTGTTCCAAAACCTGTTGCGCCATCAATAAAAGACTATGAAATTGTGAAACCTATAAGTAAAGGTGCATTTGGAAGTGTCTATCTTGCTATAAGGAAACTCACAGGAGAGTATTTTGCTATCAAAGTGTTGAAGAAGTCTGATATGATTTCAAAAAACCAAGTTACAAACGTGAAAGCAGAACGTGCAATCATGATGGCACAATCCGACAGTCCTTACGTTGCAAAGTTGTTTTCAAGTTTTCAGAGTAAAGATTATCTCTTTTTGGTCATGGAGTATCTGCCTGGAGGTGATTGTTCAACCCTTGTAAGAATGTTAGGTGGTCTTCCAGAAGAATGGTCAAGGCAATATATCGCTGAGGTGATTGCTGGTGTTGATGATATGCATCAAAAGGGTATCGTCCATCATGATTTGAAACCGGACAATCTTTTGATAGATTCCAGTGGTCACTTGAAGTTAACCGATTTTGGCCTTTCCCGCATGGGATTGATTAGACGTCAAGAGAGAATTGCTGGCAAAGGATCGGTTAGTGAAGAAGCCTTTGGCCAATCCACGATGCCTACTGCCCACAGGCAACGCAGCGATTCTATCAGTGCTCTTGCTTTATCAGGGAGTGTTAGCGAATCGGCTTCTACCAGTCCTAACCAGAGCTTTTTTGAAAGCATTATCAAAAATGAAATACGGAAAGGATCTGGAAGTTCTATGTTTGGATCAACTCCAGGATCAAATCACAGTTCAAACCCAGGATCTATATCAGCTACAATACCTGATACTTCCGGTACAGTGAAGCCGATGCATAGATCTTCCTCTCATACGTCATTTGTGATACAGGATTATGAGACACCGTCTCCTGCTTCTACAGGCTCTAAAAACTTCGTACTCTTTGATCCAGAGAACACTTCTAAGAATAAGAAGTTTGTTGGAACTCCTGACTATCTTGCCCCAGAAACCATTCGTGGCACTGGAGAAAGTGCTGCAGCTGATTGGTGGTCTGTTGGGTGTATTTTGTTTGAGTTTATATTTGGTTATCCTCCTTTCCACGCATCTACACCGGAAAAAGTATTCCAGAATATTTTGAAAGGAGAGATTCACTGGCCTGAGCTGAGTGCAGAGGAAGAACTCAAGCTTTGTTCTCCTGAAGCCAAGGATCTCATATCGAAGTTATTGACAATGGACCCTGAAAAGAGACTAGGGTCTAATGGTGCCGAAGAAATAAAAAACCACCCCTATTTTAAAGGAGTCAATTGGGATGATCTTTGGAGAGCAGAGAGTGGATTTGTACCTATGCTTGATGATCCTGAAAGTACAGAGTATTTCGAGTCAAGAGGCGCTGATATGATTGAATTTCCTATGGATGATGAACCAAGTTCAAGCTCAGAGGCATCGAGAACAGATAAAGTTACTTTAAAGAAAGAACACGGCGGCACTACTTCACAAGGGTCACCATCCTCTGCAAATTCACCCACAATGGGCAAGAACCACTTATCCTTGGCTATTCCAATTCATCTACGTGAGAGAAGACCGAGTAGATTGAGTGATGGCTCGAACGAGTTCGGCTCATTCCAGTTTAGAAACTTACCTGTGCTGGATAAGGCCAATAAAGATGTGATAAACAGAATCAAAGCAGAACACATGGAGCATAGAAGCAGCTTCTCGAGCTCGTCCTCTGATTCCAGACATCATTCAATGACGTCTCCGTCGGCATTTAAGAGGTCATCTTCACCATCGATCGCTAGATCACACTCCCCTGGTCGAGTGATTGCCCAGCACGCATCTGTGACGCAAACACCACCTCCTGTTGCTCTTTCCTCAGCTGATGACTACCCCTTTTATGAAACATCTGGAAGATCTACGCCAAGTACCGATTCTGGCTCACCATCCACAAGGGCATTTTCCAAGCCACTTACTCCAAACTCGGGTTATGGACCAGGCCATTCAAGAGGATCAAGATCCGGATTATTCCACAAGCCCATGTCCGAGTTTTCGCCTTCAAGTTCAGATAACGAAGACTCGAGGACCTCTGCTCTCGAAAGAGTTAGACGCAGAAGACAATCCTCGAAGATGTCCGAGAGGTCTGGGTCTAAGGTCCACATGCTTGACGTGTTGCTGTGTGAGTCAATCCCCATTCTACGGTACTCTCTGAAGAAGGATCTCGAGAGTCTTGGGTGTGCTGTTGTAGCCGTGAGCGCAGGCGATGAGTTGATAAGAAGGGCGTCCGGATCCGTCAAATTCGACTTGATCATCACCACTCTTCGTGTCCACAGAGTCGAGGTTGTTGACATCGTGAAGCTGCTGAGACACACCTCCAGTGTGAACTCGGACACTCCCGTCGTTGCGGTAACAGTGTACTACAAGGAAGCCGTCTCTTCGGGATACTTCAACGACGTGCTGGAGAAGCCTGTCAACAAGAAGCAACTACAAACCGTACTGGAGAAGTACTGCCACAACCATTCTCACACTGAAGAGGCCATCTCAGACTCGGAATCAGAAGCTGTTCCCAACAGCAACAAGAGCCACAGCAGCTCCGACGCACACGATAATACAGTACGCAAGCACTGAGAACCACATCGCACTCACTACATTATGACTCACTACACGACACCTCCGCTTGGAACAGAGACAATCGATGTAGGCCTTGTAGCTCATGACCCACACCGTGAAGAGAGGCTCAAATCAGCAAATCACAGCATGGCATACAGCGAAGCTGTGTGTCCCGCACAAATAATCGAACACCCCCCTGCGCTCATTAGCCACACACCGTTCTCCCGAGTCTCACCGGGGCGGTCATCCGGTTGAGGGCTTCTCCGAGTTAAACACCGATACTTCGCAATTGCGGAGCCGTTGGCTGACTGCCAATCAGCGTGTCGTGGAAAATAATCAAAGCACACTTTTTCACTGTGAGTCTCTTCTTCTTCCTCTTCCCTTGACCTGGGGTTTGTTTCACTCTTCTCCTTCCTAGCACCAAATCGTCAGTCGTATCCACAACAGTTTAGAGATGCTTGCCAGAGTCGGACTGAGATCCTCCAGAATCGTTGGTTCTAACATCGCAGCCTCCACCGCTGCTCTTCACACTTCTGCTTCACGCAAGGTGGATATCCCATTCCTCAAGCACTACCCACAACCTCCAGGTTACATTGTTGGTACCGTTAACGATGCGTACGTTGGGCCAAAGCCATCCCACAGCCATGGCTCGCTCCATTGGAGCGCTGAGAAAGTGATTGCCATCGGCATGGTTCCGTTGGCCACTATTCCATTCGTCACTGGCTCGTTTGCTCCAGTTCTCGATGCCACCTTTGCAACCTTCATACTCGCACACTCCTGGATTGGCTTCCAATCCTGTATCATTGACTACATCCCAACCAGAGTGTACGGGAAGCAGCACGACTACGCCATGTGGCTGTTGACCTTTGGTACCGGAATCGCCGCGTATGGTATCTACCAGATCGAGTCCAACGATGTCGGTATCACTGGCCTGTTGAAGAAGTTGTGGACTAAGCCAGAGGAGAAGAAGTGATTTCACTCTCCGGAAGAATCAAATAGATGTATTCACACTATTGCAACACATTATATATCTGCACACATTGCACACAAGCACACATAAAGCTGGGAGGGTACCCAGCTGATTGGTTATTATTTTCGATTTTCGTTTCCGTCTTTATTCATGGTTATTCAGTGATCTCTTTAACTCATGTTAAGGAGTCCCTACAAGACATGTAGTTATTGTGTATGGCTGATTGATTAAAATCTGTTGACAAGCTTAGTCGTTGATATTGATGCGTCTGGCATGGTTCTCGTAGGGTGAGTATGAGATCTCCACCAGTTCGTCTCTTGGGAACTGCAACGATGGAATCTCATAACAAGAGCATGCCATCAAATAGCCATACAACACAGCCAGTGCTGATTCATGAGCAATGATGAGCATATCACCACTCATACGCTCCATCTCCAACAAGAGAGGCTCCATTCTCACCGCAAGGTCATGGAAGGACTCTGCGCGTGGATAGCGGTGATGGTATGGATCGTCTTGATCTTGTGCCCATTCATCTGGGAATCTCTGCTTCACTTCCTCCAGTGTCAGGTCTGCAATCTCACCTGGGTTCAACTGATTGAGCTGATAACGTTCACGGACCGTAATACCACGTCTTCTGAACGGATCAGCAGTGGCAGAGGTTCTCTTACGAGTAGCTGTCCAAACAACAAACGAATCGTCGTTCGTACCATCAGCTGTTGGTGGTTGTCTAAACGCATGCTTCTCTAGAGTATCTGTTGATGATCCTGAGCTTGCATTCAACGAGACTGGTACAGGGCTGCCCTTCTTCCTCTTTGCGATTGTATCAAGCAGTTTGTTAGCCAATGTCTCAGAGAACTGTAAACCTTCCTCGTTCAACACTTCATCATCAACGTATTTATCCAGGTCGCTCTTACCGCATCTTGCAAAATATACACATCCGGTCTTGATTCTTGAGTTCATCAAGAAGAACACGATTCTGTTCACCAGATAACCATATTGGCTATTGTTGGTGATCAATCTCTCACCAAAGTTGATAAACTTGATGTAACGCAGGTGAGACTCATCACCGTCTTCGTTCATAGGCTGGTAGATGGGAGCATTGGCGTTGATTCTCTTCAGGTAATCCTTTCTGGCCTTCGCAGGGTCCCAGCCTTCGTAGTCTGGCGACGCAGCAGCGTTCTGGACATTGCGGTTGATGACAGAAGGATCATCAACAATACTCTCAATGAACAGCACCTTGATGTGGTTCTTCGAGAACAGCTCCTGCACAAGCTCACGGTCCTTCTTCAGCACGTTCAACGCATCATAGACCGCAACCTGGCCTTTATCCTTCTCAAAGAAGCCGAGCATATCATCCAGACAGTCTTGCAAGATACTCTGGCGCATCCTCACACCTTCCTCCGATGTTGGCTCGGCTCTGAAGTAGTCATCCGGTATATCATCCTCAAAATTGGCATACTTTGCTCTTCTGTAGTCACTCACGTGGAAGGTATGTGTCTTGACACCCAACCATCTGAGGTATCTCGTCAAGGACACCGAGAGCCTGGTCTTACCTCTTGCTGGAAGACCCACCAGGCAGATCAACACCTTGCCGGCGTGGAACAGGCGGCCAGACTCCGTCGAGTACAGCTGCGCTGGAAAGATATGGTTAGGCTGTAGACGGGAGTGCACTGCATCTGTCCGTATCTGTCCTGAGCTCTGAGAGTTACGGCTTCCCTGAGACCAACGCTTCTGCTTCCTAGCGGAGTAATTACCAGGATACTTAGGTGGTTGAATCATCAGCTCTGCGCCCACCAGCTCATCGACAATCACACATTCGTCGTCAGATTCAACAATAGCACTCATCACTGTGTTGATG